>NW_019266931.1:0-6473 GCF_002742605.1 Olea europaea var. sylvestris
AAAAGTACTTATGGGCCCAAAACGGACACAGTGTGCAAAAGTTACGCTCAATTCTTCGTACGCCGGCAATCCAAGCGTTCCAACTATGCAAGTGCTAACTCTTTCGAAAAATGGCCGAAATCCCTCATACGTCACGACGAAGTTGGGAGTTCAATCCAAAACGGTCACTACATTTCCAAAAAGTACTTATGGTCCCAAAACGGACACCGAGTGCAAAAGTTGCGCTCAATTCTTCGTACGTCGACAATCCAAGCGTTCCAAATATGCAAGTGCTCACACTTTCAAAAAATGACTGAAATCCCTCATACGTCACGACGAAGTGGTGAGTTCAATTCTAAACGTTCGCTACAATTCCAAAAAGGACTTACGGGCCCAAAACTGACACCGGGTGCAAAAGTTTCGCTCAATTATTCGTACGTCGACAATCCAAGCGTTCCAAATATGCAAGTGCTCATTCTTTCGAAAAATGGCCGGAATCCCTCATACGTCACGACCAAGTTGTGAGTTAAATCCTAAACGGTCGCTACATTTCCAAAAAGGACTTACGGGCCCAAAACGGACACCGGGTGCAAAAGTTACGCTCAATTCTTTGTACGTCGACAATACAAGCGTTCCAAATATGCAAGTGCTCACACTTTCGAAAAATGACCGAAATCCCTAATAAGTCACGATGAAGTGGTGAGTTCAATCCAAAACGATCGCTACATTTCCAAAAAGTACTTATGGTCCCAAAACGGACACCGTGTGCAAAAGTTACGCTCAATTCTTCGAACGCTGACAATCCAAACGTTCCAAATATGCAAGTGCTCATTCTTTCGAAAAATGGCCAAAATCCCTCGCACGTCACGACGAAGTGGTGAGTTCAATCCCAAATGGTCGCTACATTTCCAAAAAGGACTTACGGGCCCAAAACGGACACTGGGTGCAGAAGTTACGCTCAGTTCTTCGTACGCCGACAATCCAAGCGTTCCAAATATGCAAGTGCTCATTCTTTCGAAAAATGGCCAAAATCCCTCGCACGTCACGACGAAGTGGTGAGTTCAATCCCAAATGGTCGCTACATTTCCAAAAAGGACTTACGGGCCCAAAACGGACACTGGGTGCAGAAGTTACGCTCAGTTCTTCGTACGCCGACAATCCAAGCGTTCCAAATATGCAAGTGCTCATTCTTTCGAAAAATGGCCAAAATCCCTCGTACGTCACGACGAAGTGGTGAGTTCAATCCAAAACGGTCGCTACATTTTCAAAAAGTACATATGGTCCCAAAACGGACACCGTGTGCAAAAGATATGCTCAATTCTTCGTACGGCGACAATCCAAGCGTTCCAAATATGCAAGTGCTCACTCTTTAAAAAAATGGCCGAAATCACTCATACGTTTCGACGAAGTTGTGAGTTAAATACAAAACGGTCGCTACATTTCCAAAAAGGACTTACGGGCCCAAAACGGACACTGGGTGCAAAAGTTACGCTCAATTCTTCGTACGCCGACAATCCAAGCGTTCCAAATATGCAAGTTCTCACACTTTGGAAAAATGGTCAAAATCCCTCATACGTCACGACGAAGTGGTGAGTTCAATCCAAAACGGTCGCTACATTTCCAAAAAGTACTTATGGGCCCAAAACGGACACAGTGTGCAAAAGTTACGCTCAATTCTTCGAACGCTGACAATCCAAACGTTCCAAATATGCAAGTGCTCATTCTTTCGAAAATTGGCCGAAATCCCTCATACGCCATGACGAAGTTTGGAGTTCAATCCAAAACGGTCGCAACATTTCCAAAAAGTACTAATGGCCCCAAAACGGACACCGGGTGCAAAAGTTATGCTCAAATCTTTGTACGTCGACAATCCAAGCGCTCCAAATATGCAAGTGCTCACACTTTCGAAAAATGACCGAAATCCCTGATACGTCACGATGAAGTGGTGAGTTCAATCCAAAACGGTCGCTACATTTCCAAAAAGTATTTATGGTCCCCAAACGGACACTGTGTGCAAAAGTTACGCTCAATTCTTCGTACGCCGGCAATCCAAGCGTTCCAAATATACAAGTCCTCACTCGTTTGAAAAATGGCCAAAATCCCTCATACGTCACGACGAAGTTGGGATTTCAATCCAAAACGGTCGCTACATTTCCAAAAAGTACTTATGGTCCCAAAACGGACATCGGGTGCAAAAGTTGCGCTCAATTCTTCGTACGTCGACAATCCAAGCCTTCCAGATATGCAAGTGCTCATTCTTTCGAAAAATGGCCGAAATCCCTCGTACGTCACGATGAAGTTGTGAGTTAAATCCAAAACGGTCGCTACATTTCCAAAAAGTACTTATGGTCCCAAAACGGGCACCGTGTGCAAAAGTTACGCTCAATTCTTCGTACGCCGACAATCCAAGCTTTCCAAATATGCAAGTGCTCACACATTCGAAAAATGACCGAAACCCCTGATACGTCACGAGGAAGTGGTAAGTTCAATCAAAAACGGTTGCTACATTTCCAGAAAGTACTTATGGCCCCAAAATGGACACCGTGTGCAAAAGTTACGTTTAATTCTTCGTACGCCGGCAATCCAAGCGTTCCAAATATGCAAGGTTTCACTCTTTCGAAAAATGGCCGAAATCCCTCATACGTTACGACGACATTGTGAGTTAAATACAAAACGGTCGCTACATTTCCAAAAAGGACTTACGGGCCCAAAACGGACACTGGGTGCAGAAGTTACGCTCAATTCTTCGTACGCCGACAATCCAAGTGTTCCAAATATGCAAGTTCTCACACTTTGGAAAAATGACCAAAATCCCTCATACGTCACGACGAAGTGGTGAGTTCAATCCAAAACGGTCGCTACATTTCCAAAAAGTACTTATGGGCCCAAAACGGACACAGTGTGCAAAAGTTACGCTCAATTCTTCGTACGCTGACAATCCAAGCGTTCCAAATATGCAAGTGCTCATTCTTTCGAAAAATGGTCGAAATCCCTCGTACGTCATGACGAAGTGGTGAGTTCAATCCAAAACGGTCGCTACATTTCCAAAAAGTACTTATGGTCCCAAAACAGACACGGTGTGCAAAAGTTACGCACAATTCTTCGTACGGCGACAATCCAAGCGTTCCAAATATGTAAGTGCTCACTCTTTTGAAAAATGGCCAAAATCCCTCATACGTTACGACGAAGTTGTGAGTTAAATACAAAACGGTCGCTACATTTCCAAAAAGGACTTACGGGCCCAAAACTGACACTGTGTTGAAAAGTTACGCTCAATTCTTCGTACGCCGACAATCCAAGCGTTCCAAATATGCAAGTGCTCACACTTTGGAAAAATGGCCGAAATCCCTCATACGTCACGACGAAGTGGTGAGTTCAATCCAAAACGGTCGCTACATTTCCAAAAAGTACTTATGGGCCCAAAACGGACACAGTGTGCAAAAGTTATGCTCAATTCTTCGTACGCCGACAATCCAAGTGTTCCATAAATGCAAGTGCTCATTCCTTCGAAAAATGGCTGAAATCCCTCGTAAGTCACGATGAAGTTTGGAGTTCAATCCAAAACGGTCGCTACATTTCCAAAAAGTACTTATGGGCCCAAAACGGACACTGGGTGCAAAAGTTATGCTCAATTCTTTTTACGCCAACAATCCAAGCGTTCCAAATATGCAAGTGCTCACACATTCAAAAAATGACCGAAATCCCTAATACGTCACGAGGAAGTGGTGAGTTCAATCCAAAACGGTCGCTACATTTCCAAAAAGTACTTATGGTCCCAAAACGGACACCGGGTGCAAAAGTTGAGCTCAATTCTTCGTACGTCGACAATCCAAGAGTTCCAAATAAGCAAGTGCTCATTCTTTCAAAAAATGACCAAAATCCCTCGTACGTCGCGACAAAGTTGTGTGTTCAATCCGAAACGGTCGCTACATTTTCAAAAAGTACTTATGGTCCCAAAACGGACACCGTGTGCAAAAGTTACGCTCAATTCTTCGTACGCCGACAATCCAAGCGTTCCAAATATGCAAGTGCTCATTCTTTTGAAAAATTGTCGAAATCCCTCATACGTCACGACGAAGTGGTGAGTTCAATCCAAAATGGTCGCTCCATTTCCAAAAAGTACTTATCGTCCCAAAACGGACACCGGGTGCAAAAGTTGCGCTCAATTCTTCGTACTTCGACAATCCAAGCGTTCCAAATATGCACGCTCATTCTTTCGAAAAATGGCCAAAATCCCTCGTACGTCGCGATGAAGTTGTGTGTTCAATCCGAAACGGTCGCTACATTTCCAAAAAGATCTTCTGGTCCCAAAACGGACACCGGGTGCAAAAGTTGCGCTCAATTCTTCGTACGCCGGCAATCCAAGCGTTCCAAATATGCAAGTGCTCACTCATTCGAAAATTGCCCGAAATCCCTCATACATCACGACGAAGTTGTGAGTTCAATCCAAAACGGTCGCTACATTTCCAAAAAGATCTTCTGGTCCCAAAACGGACACCGTGTGCAAAATTTATGCTCAATTATTCGTACGCCGGCAATCCAAGCGTTCCAAATATGTAAGTGCTCACTCTTTCAAAAAATGGCCGAAATCCCTCATACGTCACGACGAAGTTGTGAGTTAAATCCTAAACGGTCGCTACATTTCCAAAAAGGACTTACGGGCCCAAAACGAACACCGGGTGCAAAAGTTACGCTCAATTCTTCGTACGCCGACAAGCCAAGCGTTCCAAATATGCAAGTGCTCACACTTTGGAAAAATGGCCAAAATCCCGCATACTTCACGATGAAGTGGTGAGTTCAATCCAAAACGGTCGCTACAATTCCAAAAAGTAGTTATGGTCCCAAAACGGACACCGTGTGCAAAAGTTACGCTAAATTATTCATACGCCAAAAATCCAAGCGTTCCAAATATGCAAGTGCTCATTCTTTCGAAAAATGGCCAAAATCCCTCATACGTCATGACGAAGTTGTGAGTTAAATCCAAAACGGTCGCTACATTTCCAAAAAGTACTTATGGGCCCAAAACGGACACCGGGTGCAAAAGTTACGCTCAATTCTTTGTACGCCGACAATCCAAGCGTTCCAAATATGCGAGTGCTCAAACTTTCGAAAAATGGCCGAAATCCCTCATAAGTTACGACGAAGTGGTGAGTTCAATCCAAAATGGTCGCTACATTTCCAAAACGGACTTACGGGCCTAAAACGGACAACGGGTGCAAAAGTTGCGCTCAATTCTTCGTACGTCGACAATCCAAGCGTTCCAAATATGCAAGTGCTCACTTTTTTGAAAAATGGCCGAAATCCCTCATACGTCACGCCGAAGTTGTGAGTTCAATCCAAAACGGTCGCTACATTTCCAAAAAGTACTTATGGCCCCAAAATAGACAACGGGTGCAAAAGTTGCGCTCAATTCTTCGTACACCGGCAATCCAAGCGTTCCAAATATGCAAGTGCTCACTCGTTTGAAAAATAGCCGAAATCCCTCATACGTCACAACGAAGTTGGGATTTCAATCCAAAACGGTCGCTACATTTCCAAAAAGTACTTATGGTCCCAAAACGGGCACCGTGTGCAAAAGTTACGCTCAATTCTTCGTACGCCGACAATCCAAGCGTTCCAAATATGCAAGTGCTCATTCTTTTGAAAAATTGCCGAAATCCCTCATACGTCACGACGAAGTGGTGAGTTCAATCCGAAATGGTCGCTCCATTTCCAAAAAGTACTTATCGTCCCAAAACGGACACCGGGTGCAAAAGTTACGCTCAATTCTTCGTACGTCGACAATCCAAGCGTTCCAAATATGCGAGTGCTCATTCTATCGAAAAATGGCCGAAATCCCTCGTACGTCGTGATGAAGTTGCGTGTTCAATCCGAAACGGTCGCTACATTTCAAAAAAGTACTTATGGTCCCAAAACGGACACCGTGTGCAAAAGTTACGCTCAATTCTTCATACGCCGGCAATCCAAGAGTTCCAAATATGCAAGTGCTCATTTTTTCGAAAATTGGCCGAAATCCCTCGTACATCACGACGAAGCGGTGAGTTAAATCCAAAACGGTAGCTACATTTCCAAAAAGTACTTATGGTCCCAAAACGGACACCGTGTGCAAAAGTTACACTCAATTTTTGGTACGCCGACAATCCAAGCGTTCCAAATATTCAAGTGCTCACACTTTCAAAAAATGGCCGAAATCCCTCATACGTCACGACGAAGTGGTGAGTTCAATCCAAAATGGTCGCTACATTTCCAAAAAGGACTTACGGGCCCAAAACGGACACCGGGTGCAAAAGTTGCGTTCAATTCTTCGTACGTCGATAGTCCAAGCGTTCCGAATATGCAAGTGCTCAGTCTTTCGAAAAATGGCCGAAATCCCTCATACGTCATGACGAAGTTGTGAGTTCAATCCGAAAAGGTCGCTACATTTCCAAAAAAGTACTTATGGTCCCAAAACGGACACCGTGTGCAAATGTTACGCTCAATTCTTCGTACGCCGG
>NW_019266932.1:0-6472 GCF_002742605.1 Olea europaea var. sylvestris
TTATGGGCCCAAAACGGACATCGTGTGCAAAAGTTACGCTCAATTCTTCGTACGCCGACTCTCCAAGCGTTCTAAATATGCAATTGCTCATTCTTTCAAAAAATCGCCAAAATCCCTCGTACGTCACAATGAAGAGGAGAGTTCAGTCCAAAACGGTCGCTACATTTCCAAAAAGTTCTTATGGGCCCAAAACGGACACCGTGTGTAAAAGTTACGCTCAATTCTTCGTCCGCCGACTGTCCAAGCGTTCTAAATATGCAAGTGCTCATTCTTTCGAAAAATCACCAAAATAACTTGTACGCCACGATGAAGTGGAGAGTTCAATCCAAAACGATCGCTACATTTCCAAAAAGTTCTTATTCGCCCAAAACGGACACCGTGTGCAAAAGTTACGCTCAATTCTTCGTACGCCGACAATCCAAGCGTTCCAAATATGCAAGTGCTCATTCTTTTGAAAAATGACCAAAATCCCTCATATGTCACGATGAGGTGGTGAGTTCAATCCAAAACGGTCGCTACATTTCCAAAAAGTTCTTATTCGTCCAAAACGGACACCGTGTGCAAAAGTTATGCTCAATTCTTCGTACGCCGACAATCCAAGCGTTCCAAATATGCAAGTGCTCATTCTTTTGAAAAATGACCAAAATCCCTCATATGTCACGATGAGGTGGTGAGTTCAATCCAAAACGGTCGCTACATTTCCAAAAAGTTCTTGTGGGCCCAAAACGGACACCGTGTGCAAGAGTTACGCTCAATTCTTCGTCCACCGACTATCCAAGCGTTCTAAATATACAAGTGCCCAATCTTTTGAAAAATTGTCAAAATCCCTCGTGCGTCACGATGAAGTTGTGAGTTCTATCCAAAATGGTCGCTACATTTCCAAAAAGTTATTTTGGGCCCAAAACGGACAACGTGTCCAAAAGTTACGCTCAATTCTTTGTCCACCGACTCTCCAAGCGTTCTAAATATACAAGTGCTCATTCCTTCGAAAAATGGCCAAAATCACTCGTACGTCACGACAAAGTTGTGAGTTCAATCCAAAACGGTCGCTACCTTTCCAAAAAGTACTTATGGGCCCAAAACGGACAACGTGTGCAAAAGTTACACTCAATTCTTCGTACGCCGACAATCCAAGCGTTCCAAATGTGCAAGTGCTCATCCATTCAAAAAATGGTAGAAATCCCTCATACGTCACGATGAAGTGGTGAGATCAATCCAAAACGGTCGCTACATTTCCAAAAAGTACTAATGGGCCCAAAACGGACACCGTGTGCGAAAGTTACGCTCAATTCTTCGTACGCCGACAATCCAAGCGTTCCAAATATGCATGTGCTCATTCTTTCGAAACATAGCCAAAATCCCTCATACATCATGACGAAGTGATGAGTTTAATCCAAAACGGTCGCTACATTTACAAAAACTTCTTGTGGGCCCAAAACGGACACCGTGTGCAAAAGTTACGCTCAATTCTTCGTCCACCGACTCTCCAAGCGTTCTAAATATGCAAATGCTTATTCTTTCAAAAAATAGCCGAAATCCCTCGTACGTCACGACGAAGTGGTGAGTTCAATCCAAAACGGGCGCTACATTTCCAAAAAGTTCTTATTGGCCCAAAACGGACACCGTGTGCAAAAGTTACGCTCAATTCTTCGTCCGCCGACTCTCCAAGCATTCTAAATATGCAAGTGCTCATTCTTTCAAAAAATTGCCAAAATCCCTTGTACGTCACGATGAAGTGGTGAGTTCAATCCAAAACGGTCGCTACATTTCCAAAAAGTTCTTATGGGCCCAAAACGGACACCGTGTACAAAAGTTACGCTCAATTCTTCGTCCGCTAACTCTCCAAGCGTTCTAAATATACAAGTGCTCATTCTTTCTAAAAATCACCAAAATCCCTCGTACATCACTACAAAGTGGTGAGTTCAATCCAAAACGGTCGCTACATTTCCAAAAAGTACTTATGGGCCCAAAACGGACGCCATTTGCAAAAGTTACGCTCAATTCTTCGTACGGCGACAATCCAAGCATTCCAAATATGCAAGTGCTCATTCTTTCGAAAAATGGCTAAAATCCCTCATACGTCACGATGAAGTGGTGAGTTCAATCCAAAACGGTCGTTGCATTTCCAAAAAGTTTTTATTGGCCCAAAACGGACACCGTGTGCAAAAGTTACGCTCAATTCTTCGTACGCCGACTCTCCAAGCGTTCTAAATATGCAATTGCTCATTCTTTAGAAAAATCGCCAAAATCACTCGTACGTCACGATGAAGAGGAGAGTTCAGTCCAAAACGGTCGCTACATTTCCAAAAAGTACTTATGGGCCCAAAACGGATACCGTGTGCCAAAGTTACGCTCAATTCTTCGTCCGTCGACTCTCCAAGCGTTCTAAACATACAAGTGCTCATTCTTTCGATAAATGGCTAAAATATCTCGTACGTCACGACGAAGTGGTGATTTCAATCCAAAACGGTCGCTACATTTCCAAAAAGTACTTATGGGCCCAAAACGTACATCGTTTGCAAAAGTTACTCTCAATTCCTCGTACTGCGACAATCCAAGCATTCCAAATATGCAAGTGCTCATTCTTTTGAAAAATTGCCGAAATCCCTCATACGTCACAACGAAATGGTGAGTTAAATCCAAAATGGTCGCTACATTTCCAAAAAGTTCTTGTGGGCTCAAAACGGATACCGTGTACAAAAGTTACGCTCAATTCTTCGTCCGTCGACTCTCTAAGCGTTCTAAATATGCAAGTGGTCATTCTTTTGAAAAATGGCCAAAATCCCTCGTACGTCACGATGAAGTTTTGAGTTCAATCCAAAACGACTGCTACATTTTCGAAAAGTACTTATCGGCCCAAAACGGACACGTGTGCAAAAGTTATGCTCAATTCTTCGTACGCCGACAATCCAAGCGATCCAAATATGCAAGTGCTCATCCTTTCGAAAAATTGCCAAAATCCCTTGTACGTCACGACGAAGTGGTGAGTTCAATCCAAAACGGTCGCTACAAATCCAAAAAGTACTTATGGGCCAAAAACGGACACCGTGTGCAAAAGTTACGCTCAATTCTTCGTCCATCAACTCTCCAAGCGTTCTAAATAGACAAGCGCTCATTCCTTCGAAAAATGGTCAAAATCTTTCGTACGTCACGACCAAGTCGTGAGTTCAATCCAAAACGGTCGCTACATTTCCAAAAAGTACTTATGGGCCCAAAACGGACACCGTGTGCAAAAGTTACGCTCAATTCTTCGTCCATCAACTCTCCAAGCGTTCTAAATAGACAAGCGCTCATTCCTTCGAAAAATGGTCAAAATCTTTCGTACGTCACGACCAAGTCGTGAGTTCAATCCAAAACGGTCGCTACATTTCCAAAAAGTACTTATGGGCCCAAAACGGACACCGTGTGCAAAAGTTACGCTCAATTCTTCGTCCGCCGACTGTCCAAGCGTTCTAAATATGCAAGTGCTCATTCTTTCGAAAAATCGCCAAAATCCCTTGTACGTCACGATGAAGTGGAGAGTTCAATCCAAAACGGTCGCTACATTTCCAAAAAGTTCTTATTCGTCCAAAACGGACACCGTGTGCAAAAGTTACGCTCAATTCTTCGTACGCCGACAATCCAAGCGTTCCAAATATGCAAGTGCTCATTCTTTTGAAAAATGACCAAAATCCCTCATATGTCACGATGAGGTGGTGAGTTCAATCCAAAACGGTCGCTACATTTTCAAAAAGTTCTTGTGGGCCCAAAACGGACACCGTGTGCAAGAGTTACGCTCAATTCTTCGTCCACCGACTATCCAAGCGTTCTAAATATACAAGTGCCCAATCTTTCGAAAAATTGCAAAAATCCCTCGTGCGTCACGATGAAGTTGTGAGTTCTATCCAAAATGGTCGCTACATTTCCAAAAAGTTATTTTGGGCCCAAAATGGACACCGTGTCCAAAAGTTACGCTCAATTCTTTGTCCACCAAATCTCCAAGCGTTCTAAATATACAAGTGCTCATTCCTTCGAAAAATGGCCAAAATCACTCGTACGTCACGACAAAGTTGTGAGTTCAATCCAAAACGATCGCTACCTTTCCAAAAAGTACTTATGGGCCCAAAATGGACACCGTGTGCAAAAGTTACACTCAATTCTTCGTACGCCGACAATCCAAGCGTTCCAAATATGCAAGTGCTCATCCATTCAAAAAATGGCAGAAATCCCTCATACGTCACGATGAAGTGGTGAGATCAATCCAAAACGGTCGCTACATTTCCAAAAAGTACTTATGGGCCCAAAACGGACACCGTGTGCAAAAGTTACGCTCAATTCTTCGTACCCCGACAATCCAAGCGTTCCAAATATGCAAGTGCTCATTCTTTCGAAACATAGCCAAAATCCCTCATACATCAAGACGAAGTGATGAGTTTAATCCAAAACGGTCGTTACATTTACAAAAAGTTCTTGTGGGCCCAAAACGGACACCGTGTGCAAAAGTTACGCTCAATTCTTCGTCCACCGACTCTCCAAGCGTTCTAAATATGCAAATGCTTATTCTTTCGAAAAATAGCCGAAATCCCTCGTACGTCACGACGAAGTGGTGAGTTCAATCCAAAACGGGCGCTTCATTTCCAAAAAGTTCTTATGGGCCCAAAACGGACACCGTGTGCAAAAGTTACGCTCAATTCTTCGTCCGCCGACTCTCCAAGCATTCTAAATGTGCAAGTGCTCATTCTTTCGAAAAATCGCCAAAATCCCTGGTACGTCACGATGAAGTGGTGAGTTCAATCCAAAACGGTCGCTACATTTCCAAAAAGTTCTTATGGACCAAAAACGGACACCGTGTACAAAAGTTACGCTCAATTCTTCGTCCGCTGACTCTCCAAGCGTTCTAAATATACAAGTGCTCATTCTTTCCAAAAATCACCAAAATCCCTCGTACGTCACGATAAAGTGGTGAGTTCAATCTAAAACGGTCGCTACATTTCCAAAAAGTACTTATGGGCCCAAAACGGACGCCATTTGCAAAAGTTACGCTCAATTCTTCGTACGGCGACAATCCAAGCATTCCAAATATGCAAGTGCTCATTCTTTCGAAAAATGGCTAAAATCCCTCATACGTCACGATGAAGTGGTGAGTTCAATCCAAAACGGTCGTTGCATTTCCAAAAAGTTCTTATGGGCCCAAAACGGACACCGTGTGAAAAAGTTACGCTCAATTCTTAGTACGCCGACTCTCCAAGCGTTCTAAATATGCAATTGCTCATTCTTTCGAAAAATCGCCAAAATCCCTCGTACGTCACGATGAAGAGGAGAGTTCAGTCTAAAACGGTCGGTACATTTCCAAAAAGTACTTATGGGCCCAAAACGGATACCGTGTGCCAAAGTTACGCTCAATTCTTCGTCCGCCGACTCTCCAAGCGTTCTAAACATACAAGCGCTCATTCTTTCGATAAATGGCTAAAATATCTCGTACGTCACGACGAAGTGGTGATTTCAATCCAAAACGGTCGCTACATTTTCAAAAAGTACTTATGGGCCCAAAACGGACATCGTTTGCAAAAGTTACTCTCAATTCCTCGTACTGCGACAATCCAAGCATTCCAAATATGCAAGTGCTCATTCTTTTGAAAAATTGCCGAAATCCCTCATACGTCACGATGAAATGGTGAGTTAAATCCAAAATGGTCGCTACATTTCCAAAAAGTTCTTATGGGCTCAAAAAGGATACCGTGTACAAAAGTTACGCTCAATTCTTTGTCCGTCGACTCTCTAAGCGTTCTAAATATGCAAGTGCTCATTCTTTTGAAAAATAGCCAAAATCCCTCGTACGTCACGATGAAGTTTTGAGTTCAATCCAAAATGACTGCTACATTTTCGAAAAGTACTTATCGGCCCAAAACGGACACGTGTGCAAAAGTTATGCTCAATTCTTCGTACGCTAACAATCCAAGCGATCCAAATATGCAAGTGCTCATCCTTTCAAAAAATTGCCAAAATCCTTTGTACTTCACGACGAAGTGGTGAGTTCAATCCAAAACGGTCGCTACAAATCCAAAAAGTACTTATGGCCAAAAATGGACACCCTGTGCAAAAGTTACGCTCAATTCTTCGTCCATCAACTCTCCAAGCGTTCTAAATAGACAAGCGCTCAATCCTTCGAAAAATGGTCAAAATCTTTCGTACGTCATGACCAAGTCGTGAGTTCAATCCAAAACGGTCGCTACATTTCCAAAAAGTACTTATGGGCCCAAAACGGACATCGTGTGCAAAAGTTACACCCAATTCTTCGTACGCCGACAATCCAAGCATCCCAAATATGCAAGTGCTCATCCTTTCAAAAAATGGCCAAAATCCCTCATAAGTCACGATGAAGTGGTGAGTTCAATCCAGAACGGTGGCTATGTAAGTATTATACCCTAGGTCCAATCGACTTTGGACATAAATACTTTTATATATAATTAATGCAATTAAATGGCAGATCTAT
>NW_019266933.1:0-6472 GCF_002742605.1 Olea europaea var. sylvestris
GATTCCAATCGAATTAGACTAGCAATTCGCCCAAAAGAACAAACCCGAAGTTATCACGAAATCAAAAAACACTTTTCATGGGCTCGATTCCAATCGAATTAGACTAGCATTTCTCCAAAAACAAACAAACCCAAAGTTATCATGAAATCAAAAACCACTTTTCATTGACTAGATTTCAATCGAATTGGACTAGTAATTTGCCGAAAATTATCAAACCCGAAGTTATCATGAAATCGAAAACCACTTTTCATTGGCTCTATTCCAACAGAATTAGACTAGCAATTTTTCGAAAATGACCAAACCCGAAGTTATCATGAAACCGAGAGCCACTTTTTATTGGCTCGATTCCAATCGAATTAGACTAGCAATTCGCAAAAAATGATCAAACCCGAAGTTATCATGAAATTAAAAACCCCTTTTCATTGGCTCAATTCTAATCGAATTGGACTTACAATTTGCCGGAAATGATCAAACCCGAAGTAATCTTGAAATCAAAACAAATTTTCATTGGCTCGATTCCAATCGAATTAGACTAGCAATTCACCAAAAATGATCAAACCAGAAGTTTTCATGAAATCAAAAACCACTTTTCATTGGCTCGATTCCAATCGAGTTAGACTAGCAATTCACGAAAAGAACAAAATCAAAGTTATCACGTAATCAAAAACCACTTTTCATTGGCCTAATTCCAATCGATTTAGACTAGCGTTTCTCCAAAAAGGAACGAACCCGAAGTTATCGTGAAATTAAAAACAAATTTTCATTGGCTCGATTCCAACCGAATTAGACTAGAAATTTTTCGAAAATGATCAAACCCGAAGTTATCATGAAATTGAAAGCCACATTTCATTTGCTCGATTCCAATCGAATTAGACTAGCAATTCACCGAAAATGATCAAACCCGAAGTTATCATGAAATCAAAAACCTCTTTTCATTGGCTCGATTCCAATCAAATTAGACTAGCAATTAGCCGAAAACGAACAATCCCGAAGTTATCATGAAATCAAAAATGACTTTTCATTGGCTCGATTCCAATCGAATTAGACTAGCAATTCGCCAAAAAGAACAAACCTGAAGTTATCACTAAATCAAAAATCACTTTTCATTGGCTCAATTCCAATCGAATTATAATAGCATTTCTCCAAAACGAACAAACCCGAAGTTATCATGAAATCAAAAACCACTTTTCATTGGCTCGATTGCAATCGAATTGGACTAGCAATTTGCCGAAAATGATCAAACCCGAAGTTATCATGAAATCAAAACAACATTTTTCATTGGCTCGATTCAAATCGAATTAGACTAGAAATTCACCGAAAACGATCTAACCCGATGTTTCCATGAAATCAAAAACCACTTTTCATTGGCTCGATTCCAATCGAATTAAACTAGTATTTCGTCGAAAAGGAACAAACCCATAGTTATCGTGAAATCAAAAACCACTTTTCATTGGCTCAATTCCAATCGAATTAGACTAGCAATTCACCGAAAATGATCAAACCCGAAGTTATCATGAAATCAAAAAATTCTTTTCATTGGCTCGATTTCAATTGAATTAGACTAGCAATTTTCAAAAACGAACAAATCCGAAGTTATCATGAAATCAAAAATCACTTTCCATTGGCTCGATACCAATCGAATTAGACTAGCATTTCGCCAAAAATGAACAAACCCGAAGTTATCATGAAATGGAAAGCCACTTTTCATTGGCTCGATTCCAATCGAATTGGACTAGCAATTTGCCAAAAACGATCAAACCCGAAGTTATCATGGAAAGTGAAAACCACTTTTCATTGGCTCGATTGCAATCGAATTAGACCAGTAATTTTTTGAAAACGATCAAACCCAAAGTTCTCATGAAATCGAAAGCCACTTTTCATTGGCTAGATTCCAATCGAAATAGACTAGCAATTTCACCGAAAATGATCAAACCCGAAGTTATCGCGAAATCAAAAACCACTTTTCATTGGCTCGATTCCAATCGAATTAGACTAGCATTTCTCCAAAAACGAACAAACTCGAAATTTTCGTTAAATCAGAAACCACTTTTCGTTGGCTCGATTCCAATCGAATTAGACTAGCAATTTGCTGAAAATGCTCAAACCTGAAGTTATCATGAAATCGAAAACCACTTTTCATTGGCTCAATTCCAACTGAATTAGATAAGCAATTTTTCAAAAACGATCAAACCTGAAGTTATCATGAAATTGAAAGCCACTTTTTATTGGCTCGATTCCAATCGAATTGGACTAGCAATTTGCCGAAAATGATCAACCCCGAAGTTATCATGAAATCGAAAACCACTTTTCATTGGCTCGTTTCCAATCGAATTAGACCAGCAATTTTTCGAAAACGATCAAACCTGAAGTTATCATGAAATCGAAAGCCACTTTTCATTGGTTGATTCTAATTGAATAAGACTAGCAATTCGCCATAAAGGAACAAACCCAAAGTTATCATGAAATCAAGAACCACTTTTAATTGGCTCAATTCCAATCGAATTAGACTAGCAATTCACCGAAAATGATCAAACCCGAAGTTATCGTGTTATCAAAAACCTCTTTTCATTTGCTCGATTCCAATTGAATTAGACTAGCAATTTTTGAAAACGAGCAAATTCAAAGTTATCATGAAATCAAAAATCACTTTTCATTGGCACGATTCCAATCGAATTAGACTAGCAATTAGCCGAAAATGAACAAACCCGAAGTTATCATAAAATCAAAAATCACTTTTCATTGGCTCCATTCCAATCGAATTAGACTAGTAATTCGCCAAAAATGATCAAAAAACGATGTTATCATGAAATCAAAAACCACTTTTCATTAGCTCGATTCCAATCGAATTAGACTAGCAATTTTCGAAAATGATCAAATTCGAGGTTATCATTAAATCAAAAACCACTTTTCATGGGCTCGATTCCAATCGAATTAGACTAGCATTTCGGCAAAAATGAACAAACCCGAAGTTAGCATGGAATCAAAAATCACTTTTCACTGGCTTGATTTCAATCGAATTAGACTAGCAATTAGCCGAAAATGAACAAACCCGATGTTGTCATGAAATCAAAAACTACTTTTAATTGCCTTAATTCCAATCGAATTAGTCTAGCATTTCGCAAACAACGAACAAAATCCGAAGTTATCATGAAATCAAAAGCCACTTTTCATTGGTTAGATTCCAATCAAATTAGACTAGCATTTCTCCAAAAATGAACAAACACAAAGTTATGATGAAATCGAAAGCAAGTTTTCAATGTGTTGATTCCAATATAATTAGACTAACAATTCGCCAAAAATGAAAAAACCCGAATTTATAATGAAATCAAAAACCACTTTTTAATGGCTCGATTCCAATCGAATTAAACTAGCAATTTGACGAAAATGATCAAACTCGAAGTTGTCATGAAATCAAAAACCACTTTCAATTGGCTCGATTCCAATAGAATCAGACTTGCAATTTGCCAAAGACGAGCAAACCCAATGTTATCATAAAACCGAAAGCCACTTTTCGTTAGCTCGATTCTAATCGAATAAGACTAGTAATTCGCCAAAAATGAACAAACCCGAAGTTATCATGAAATCATAACCACTTTTCATTGGCTCGATTTCAATCGAATTAGACTAGCAATTTACGAAAAACGAGCAAACCCGAGGTTATCATGAAATCAAAAACCACTTTTCATTCGCTCGATTCCAATAGAATTAGACTAGCATTTCTCAGAAAATGAACAAACCCAAAGTTATCATGAAATCAAAAACCACTTTTCATTGGCTCGATTCCAATTGAATTGGACTACCAATTTGCCAAAATGAACAAACCCGAAGTTATCATGAAATCGAAAACCACTTTTCATTCGCTCAATTCCAATCGAATTAGACTAGGAGTTCTCCAAAAACGAACAAACCCAAAGCTATCATGAAATCAAATACCACTTTTCATTGGCTCGATTCCAATCGAATTGGACTGGCAATCTGCCGAAACTGATCAAACCCGAAGTTACCATGAAATCAAAAACCACTTTTCATTCGCTCAATTCCAACGGAATTAGACTAGCAATTTTTCGAAAACGATCAAACCCGAAGTTATCATGAAATTGAAAGCCACTTTTCATTTGCAAGATTCCAATCGAATTGGACTAGCAATTCGTCGAAAATGATCAAACCCAAAGTTATCATGAAATCAAAATCCACTTTTCATTTGCTCAATTCCAATCGAATTAGACTCGTAATTAGCCGAAAATGAACAAACCAGAAGTTATCATGAAATAAAAAACAACATTTCATTGGCTCGATTCTAATCAAATTAAACTGGCAATTCGTCGAAAATGATCAAACCCGAAGTTATCATGAAATCAAAAACCACTTTTCATTGGCTCGGTTCCAATCGAATTAGACTGGCAATTCGTCGAAAATGATCAAACTTGAAGTTATCATGAAATCAAAAACCACTTTTCATTGGCTCGGTTCCAATCGAATTAGACTGGCAATTCGTCAAAAATGATCAAACCTGAAGTTATCATGATATCAAAAACCAATTTTCATTGGCTCGGTTCCAATCGAATTAGTCTAGCAACTTTCGAAAATGACCGAATCCGAAGATATCATAAAATCAAAAACCACTTTTCTTTGGCTCGATTCCAATTGAATAAGACTAGCATTTCGGCAAAAATGAACAAACCCGAAGTTATCATGAAATGGAAAGCCACTTTTCATTGGCTCGATTCCAATCGAATTGGACTATCAATTTACCAAAGACGAACAAACCTGATGTTATCATGAAATCAAAAACCACTTTTCATTGGCTCGATTCCAATCCAATTGGACTAGCAATTTGCTAAAGACGAACAAACCCGATGTTATCATGAAATCAAAAACCACATTTCATTGGTTAGATTCCATTCGAATTAGACTAGCAATTTCCCAAAGACGAGTAAACCTGATGTCATCATGAAATCGAAAGCCACTTTTCATTGGCTCAATTCTAATCGAATTAGACTAGCAATTCGCCAAAAACAAACAAACCCGAAGTTATCATGAAATCAAAACCACTTTTCATTGGCTCGATTCCAATCGAATTAGACTAGCAATTCGCCAAAAACAAACAAACCCGAAGTTATCATGAAATCAAAACCACCTTTCGTTGGCTCGATTCCAATCGAATTAAACTAGCAATTCGTCGAAAATGATCAAAACCGAAGTTATCATGAAATTAAAAACCACTTTTCATTACCTCGATTCCAATCGAATTAGACTAGAAATTCGCCAAAAATGAACAAACCCGACGTTATCATGAAATAAAAACAACTTTTCATTGGCTCGATTCCAATCGACTTGGACTAGCAATTTGCCGGAAATGATCAAACCCGAAGTTATCATGAAATCGAAAACAACTTTTCACATGCTCGATTCCAACCGAATTAAACTAGCAATTTTTTGAAAACGATCAAACCGGAAGTTATCATGAAATCATAACCACTTTTCATTGGCTTGATTCCAATCGAATTAGACTGACAATTCACCGAAAACGATCAAACCCGAAGTTTTCATGAAATCAAAAACCACTTTTCGTTGGCTCGATTCCAGTCAGATTAGACTTGCAATTCGCCAAAAAGAACAAACCCGAAGTTATCATGAAATCAAAAACCACTTTTCATTCGCACGATTTAAATCGAATTAGACTAGCGTTTCTCCAAAAACCAACAAACCCAAAGTTATCATGAAATCAAAATCCACTTTTCATTGGCTCCATGTCGATCGAATTGGACTAGCAATTTGCCGAAAATGATCAAACCCAAAGTTATCATGAAATTCAAAACCACTTTTCATTGGCTCGATTCCAACTGAATTAGACTAGCAATTTTTCGAAAACGATCAAACCCGAAATTATCATGAAATGGAAAGCCACTTTTAATTAGCTCGATTCCAATCGAATAAGACTAGCAACTCGTAAAAAGTGATCAAACCCGAAGTTATCATGAAATCAAAATCCACTTTTCATTTGCTCGATTCCAATTGAATTAGACTAGCAATTAGTGGAAAATGAACAAACCCGAAGTTATCTTGAAATCAAAAACAACTTTTCATTTGCTAGATTCCAATCGAATTAGACTGGCAATTCATCGAAACTGATCAAATCCGAAGTTATCATGAAATCAAAAACCACTTTTCATTGACTCGATTCCAATCGAATTGGACTACCAATTCACCAAAAATGAACAAACCCGAAGTTATCATGAAATCATAACCACTTTCCATTGGCTCGATTCCAATCGAATTAGACTAGCAATTCACCGAAAATGATCAAACCTGAAGTTTTCATGAAATCGAAAACCACTTTTCGTTGGCTCGATTCCAATCGAATTAGACTAGCAATTCGCCAAAAAGAACAAACCCGAAATTATCATGAAATCAAAAACCACTTTTCATTGGCTAGATTCCAATCGAATTAGACAGGCAATTCACTGAAATT
>NW_019266934.1:0-6469 GCF_002742605.1 Olea europaea var. sylvestris
GATCAACCTGTCAAATTTTAGCCCATTTCGACACAGTCGCGAAAAATGACGAAATTACCCCCGGCGCGATTTTTATTTCCGATAAACCTGCCAAATTTAAGCCTATTCAGACACAGTCGCGAAAAAGGACGAAATTGACCCGGCGCGGTTTTTGTTTCCGATCTACCCGTCAAATTTAAGCCCATTCCGACATAGACGCGTAAAATGACGAAATTGCCCCCGGCGCTATTTTTGTTTCCGATCAACCAGTCAAATTTTAGCCCATTTCGGCACAGTCGCGAAAAATGACGAAATTGCCCCCGGCGCGATTTTTGTTTCCGATCAACCTGCCAAATTTAAGCCCATTCCGACACTGTCGCGAAAAAAGACGAAATTGACTCGGCGCGATTTTTGTTTCCGATCTACCTGTTAAATTTAAACCCATTTCGACACAGTCGTGAAAAATGGCGAAATTGCAACCGGTACGATTTTTATTTCCGATCAACCTGCCAAATTTAAGCCCATTCCGACACAGTCGCGAAAAAAGACGAAATTGCCCCCGGCGCTATTTTTGTTTCCGATCAACCAGTCAAATTTTATCCCATTTCGGCACAGTCGCGAAAAACGACGAAATTGCCCCCGGCGCGATTTTTGTTTCCGATCAACCTGCCAAGTTTGAGCCCATTCCGACACAGTCGCGAAAAAAGACGAAATTGACCCGGCGCGATTTTTTTTCCGATCTATCTGTCGAATTTTAGCCCGTTTCGACACAGTCGTGAAAAATGACGAAATTGCCCCCGGCGCGATTTTTATTTCCGATCAACTAGTCAAATTATAGCCCATTTCGGCACAGTCGCGAAAAATGACGAAATTGCCCCCGGCGCGATTTTTATTTCCGATCAACCTGCCAAATTTAAGCCCATTCAGACACAGTCGCGTAAAAAGATGAAATTGCCCTTGGCGCGATTTTTTTTTCCGATCAACCAGTAAAAATTTTAGCCCATTTCGGCACAGTCGCGAAAAATGACGAAATTGCCCCCCGGCGCGATTTTTATTTCCGATCAACTAGTCAAATTATAGCCCATTTCGGCACAGTCGCGAAAAATGACGAAATTGCCCCCGGCGCGATTTTTATTTCCGATCAACCTGCCAAATTTAAGCCCGTTCCGACACAGTCGCGTAAAATGACGAATTTGCCCCCGGCGCGATTTTTATTTCCGATCAACCTGCCAAATTTAAACACATTCAGACATAGTCGCGAAAAAAGACGAAATTGACCCGGCGTGGCTTTTGTTTCCGATCTACCTGTCAAATTTAAGCCCATCTGGACACAGTCGTGAAAAATTTTTATTTCCGATTAACCTGCCAAATTTAAGCCCATTCCGACACAGTCGCGTAAAATGACGAAATTGCCCACGGCGAATGACAAATTTGCCCCCGGCGCGATTTTTATTTCCGATCAACCTGCCAAATTTAAACACATTCAGACATAGTCGCGAAAAAAGACGAAATTGACCCGGCGTGGTTTTGTTTCCGATCAACCAGTCAAATTTTAGCTCATTTCGGCACATTCGCGAAAAATGACGAAATTGCCCTCGGCGGGGTTTTTATTTCCGATTAACCTGCCAAATTTAAGCCCATTCCGACACAGTCGCGTAAAATGACGAAATTGCCCACGGCGCTATTTTTTTTTCCGATCAACCAGCAAATTTTTGCCCATCTCGGCACTGTCGCGAAAAATGACGAAATTGCCCACGGAGCGATTTTTATTTCCGATCAACCCGCCAAATTTAAGCCCATTCCGATACAGTCGCGAAAAAAGACGAAATTGACCCGGCGCGATTTTTTTTTCCGATCTATCTGTCGAATTTTAGCCCGTTTCGACACAGTCGTGAAAAATCACGAAATTGCCCCCGGCGCGATTTTTATTTCCGAACAACCTGCCAAATTTAAGCCCATTCCGACACAGTCGCGGAAAAAGACGAGATTGACCCGGCGCGATTTTTGTTTCCGATCTACCTGTCATATTTAAGCCCATTTGGACACAGTCGTGAAAAATGACGAAATTGCCCCCGGCGCGATTTTTATTTCCGATCAACCTGCCAAATTTTAGCCCATTTCGGCACAGTCGTGAAAAATGACGAAATTGCCCCCGGCGCGATTTTTATTTCCGATCAACCTGCCAAATTTAATCCCATTCAGACACAGTCGCGGAAAAAGACGAAATTGACCCGGCGCGATTTTTGTTTCCGATCTACCTGTCATATTTAAGCCCATTTGGACACAGTCGTGAAAAATGACGAAATTGCCCCCGGTGCTTTTTTGTTTCCGATCAACCAGTCAAATTTTAGCCCATTTCGACACAGTCGCGAAAAATGACGAATTTGCCCCCAGCGCGATTTTTATTTCCGATCAACCTGCCAAATTTAAACCCATTCAGACACAGTCGCGAAAAAAGACGAAATTGACCCGGCGCTGTTTTGTTTCCGATCAACCGGTCAAATTTTAGCTCATTTCGGCACATTCGCGAAAAATGATGAAATTTCCCTCGGCGGGGTTTTTATTTCCGATTAACCTGCCAAATTTAAGCCCATTCCGACACAGTCGCGTAAAATGACGAAATTGCCCACGGCGCTATTTTTTTTTCCGATCAACCAGTCAAATTTTTGCCCATCTCGGCACTGTCGCGAAAAATGACGAAATTGCCCACGGAGCGATTTTTATTTCCGATCAACCTGCCAAATTTAAGCCCATTCCAACACAGTCGCGAAAAAAGATTAAATTGACCCGGCGCGGTTTTTGTTTCCGATCTACCTGTCAAATTTAAGCCCATTTCGACACAGTCGTGAAAAATGACGAAATTGCCCCCGGCGCGATTTTTATTTCCGATCAACCTGCCAAATTTAAGCCCATTCCGACACAGTCGCGTAAAATGACGAAATTGCCCCCGGCGCTATTTTTGTTTCCGATCAACAAGTCAAATTTTATCCCATTTCGGCACAGTCGCGAAAAATGACGAAATTGCCCCCGGCGCGATTTTTGTTTCCGATCAACCTGCCAAATTTAAGCCCATTCCGACACAGTCGCGAAAAAAGGCGAAATTGACCCGGCGCGGCTTTTGTTTCCGATTTACCTGTCAAATTTTCGCCCATTTCGACACAGTCGTAAAAAATGACGAATTTGCCCCCGACGCGATTTTTATTTCCGATCAACCTGCCAAATTTAAGCCCATTCCGACACAGTCGCGTAAAATGACGAAATTGCCCCCGGCGCTATTTTTGTTTCCGATCAACAAGTCAAATTTTATCCCATTTCGGCACAGTCGCTAAAAATGACGAAATTGCCCCCGGCGCGATTTTTGTTTCCGATCAACCTGCCAAGTTTGAACCCATTCCGACACAGTCGCGAAAAAAGGCGAAATTGACCCGGCGCGGCTTTTGTTTCCGATCTACCTGTCAAATTTTTGCCCATTTCGACACAGTCGTAAAAAATGACGAATTTGCACCCGACGCGATTTTTATTTCCGATCAACCTGCCAAATTTAAGCCTATTCCGACACAGTTGCGAAAAAAGACGAAATTGACCCGGCGCGGTTTTGTTTCCGATCAACCAGTCAAATATTAGCCCATTTCGGCACAGTCGCGAAAAATGACGAAATTGCCCTCGGCGCGGTTTTTATTTCCGATTAACCTGCTTAATTTAAGCCCATTCCGACACAGTCGCGTAAAATGACGAAATTGCTCACGGCGCTATTTTTTTTCCGATCAACCAGTCAAATTTTAGCCCATCTCGGCACTGTCGCTAAAAATGACGAAATTGCCCACGGAGCGATTTTTATTTCCGATCAACCTGCCAAATTTAAGCCTATTCAGACACAGTCGCGAAAAAAGACGAAATTGACCCGGCGCGGTTTTTGTTTCCGTTCTACCCGTCAAATTTAAGCCCATTCCGACATAGTCGCGTAAAATGACGAAATTGCCCCCGGCGCTATTTTTGTTTCCGATCAACCAGTCAAATTTTAGCCAATTTCGGCACAGTCGCGAAAAATGAGGAAATTGCCCCCGGCGGGATTTTTATTTCCGATCGACCTGCCAAATTTAAGTCCATTCCGACACAGTCGCGAAAAATGAGGAAATTGCCCCCGGCGGGATTTTTATTTCCGATCGACCTGCCAAATTTAAGTCCATTCCGACACAGTCGCGAAAAATGAGGAAATTGCCCCCGGCGGGATTTTTATTTCCGATCGACCTGCCAAATTTAAGTCCATTCCGACACAGTCGCGAAAAATGAGGAAATTGCCCCCGGCGGGATTTTTATTTCCGATCGACCTGCCAAATTTAAGTCCATTCCGACACAGTCGCGAAAAATGAGGAAATTGCCCCCGGCGGGATTTTTATTTCCGATCGACCTGCCAAATTTAAGTCCATTCCGACACAGTCGCGAAAAATGAGGAAATTGCCCCCGGCGGGATTTTTATTTCCGATCGACCTGCCAAATTTAAGCCCATTCCGACACAGTCGCGAAAAAAGACGAAATTGCCCCGGCGCGGTTTTTGTTTCCGATCAACCGGTCAAATTTCAGCCCATTTCGACACAGTCGCGAAAAATGACGAATTTGTCCCCGGCGCGATTTTTATTTCCGATCAACCTGCCCAATTTAAACCCATTCCGACACAGTCGCGAAAAAATACGAAATTGACCCGGCGCGGTTTTGTTTCCGATCAACCAGTCAAATTTTAGCCCACTTCGGCACAATCGCGAAAAATAACGAAATTGCCCTCGGCGCGGTTTTTATTTCCGATGAAGCTGCCAAATTTAAGCCCATTCTGACACAGTGTCGTAAAATGACGAAATTGCCCACGGCGCTATTTCTTTTTCCGATCAACCAGTCAAATTTTAGCCCATCTCGGCACAGTGGCGAAAAATGACGAAATTGCCCCCGGAGCAATTTTTATTTCCGAACAACCTGCCAAATTTAAGGCCATTCAGACACAGTCGCGAAAAAAGACGAAATTGACCCGGCGCGATTTTTGTTTCCGATCTACCTGTCAAATTTAAGCCCATTTCGACACAGTCGCGAAAAATGACGAAATTGCCCCGGCGCGATTTTTGTTTCCGATCTACCTGTCAAATTTAAGCCCATTTCGACACAGTCGTGAAAAATGACGAAAGTGCCCCCGGTGCTTTTTTGTTTCCGATCAACCAGTCAAATTTTAGCCCATTTCGACACAGTCGCGAAAAATGACAAATTTGACCCCGGCGCGATTTTTATTTCCGATCGACCTGCCAAATTTAAACCCAATCAGACACAGTCGCGAAAAAAGACGAAATTGACCCGGCGCGGTTTTGTTTCCGATCAACCAGTCAAATTTTAGCTCATTTCGGCACATTCGCGAAAAATGAAGAAATTGCCCTCGGCGGGGTTTTTATTTCCGATTAACCTGCCAAATTTAAGCCCATTCCGACACAGTCGCGTAAAATGACGAAATTGCCCACGGCGCTATTTTTTTTTCCGATCAACCAGTCAAATTTTTGCCCATCACGGCACTGTCGCGAAAACTGACGAAATTGCCCGCGGAGCGATTTTTATTTCCGATCAACCTGCCAAATTTAAGCCCATTCCGACACAGTCGCGAAAAATGACGAAATTGCCCACGGCGCGATTTTTATTTCCGATCAACCTGCCAAATTTAAGCCCATTCCGACACAGTCGCGAAAAAAGACGAAATTGACCCAGCGCGATTTTTTTTTCCGATCTATCTGTCGAATTTTAGCCCGTTTAGACACAGTCGTGAAAAATGACGAAATTGCCCCCGGTGCGATTTTTATTTCTGATCAACCTGCCAAATTTAAGCCCATTCAGACACAGTCGCGTAAAAAGATGAAATTGCCCTTGGCGCGATTTTTTTTCCGATCAACCAGTCAAATTTTAGCCCATTTCGGCACAGTCGCGAAAAATGACGAAATTGCCCCCGGTGCGATTTTTATTTCTGATCAACCTGCCAAATTTAAGCCCATTCAGACACAGTCGCGGAAAAAGACGAAATTGACCCGGCGCGATTTTTGTTTCCGATCTACCTGTCAAATTTAAGCCCATTTGGACACAGTCGTGAAAAATGACGAAATTGCCCCCGGTGCGATTTTTATTTCTGATCAACCTGCCAAATTTAAGCCCATTCAGACACAGTCGCGGAAAAAGACGAAATTGACCCGGCGCGATTTTTGTTTCCGATCTACCTGTCAAATTTAAGCCCATTTGGACACAGTCGTGAAAAATGACGAAATTGCCCCCGGCGCGATTTTTATTTCCGATCAACCTGCCAAATTTAAACCCATTCAGACACAGTCGCGAAAAAAGACGAAATTGACCCGACGCTGTTTTGTTTCCGATCAACCAGTCAAATTTTTGCTCATTTCGGCACATTCGCGAAAAATGACGAAATTTCCCTCGGCGGGGTTTTTATTTCCGATTAACCTGCCAAATTTAAGCC
>NW_019266935.1:0-6469 GCF_002742605.1 Olea europaea var. sylvestris
CAGTGTACAAATAGAAAAGTTCAATCGATAAGAACCTTGCAGCATATACACTATGGTGTACACTTTAGGTTACACATTGCCATAGACATTGCCTTGTTGGACAATTTAAATTTCAAACGGTTTTTCCATCCAATTGACACTTGACAACAATGAAAGTGTAAATCAACGTGTCAAAAATCAGTGTACAAATAGCAAAATTCAATCGGTAAGAACCTTGCGACATGTACACTATGGATTACACTTTACCACGTGACACTATCCTGTCGAGCAGTTTTAATTTCAAATAGTTTTCGCATCCAATTGACACTAGACAACAATGCAAGTGTAAAACATAGTGTCAAAAATTAATGTACATATAGCAAAGTTCAATCGGTAAAACCCTTAATACATGTACACTATGGCGTACACTTTAGTTTACACTTTTTCACAGGACGTTACCCTGTTGAACAGTTCAAATTTCAAACAGTTTTCCCATCCAATTGACACTTGGCAACAATGCAAGTGTCAAACAACACGTACGAATAGCAAAGTTCAATCGATAAGAACTTTGCTACATGTACCCTATGGTGTACACTTTAGTTTATCCTTTGCCATGTGTCATTACCTTGTTGGACAGTTTAAATTTCAAATAATTTTCCCATCCAATTGACACTTAACAACAATGCGAGTGCTAAACAACGTGTCAAAAATCAGTATACAAATAGCAAAGTTCAATCAGTAAGGACCTTGCGGCATATACACAATTGTGTACACTTCAGTTTACACTTTGTCACGTGATATTACCCTATTGGACAGTTTAAATTTCAAACAGTTTTTCCATCCAATTGACACTTGACAATAATGCAAGTGTCGAACAACGTGTCAAAAATCAGTGTACAAATAGTAAAGTTCAATCGATAAGAACCTTGCTACATTTATACTATGGTGTACACTTTAGTTTATACTTTGCCATGTGACATTACCCTGTTGGACAGTATAAAATTCAAATAGTTTTCCCATCTTATTAACACTTAACAACAATGCAAGTGTTAAACAATGCTTCAAAAATCAGTGTAGAAATAGCAAAGTTCAATCGATAAGAACCTTGCTACATGTATACTATGGTGTACACTTTAGTTTACACTATGTCACATGACATTACCCTATTGGACAATTTAAATTTCAAACAGTTTTTCATCCAATTATCACTTAACAACAATGCAGGTGTAAATCAACGTGCCAAAAATCAGTGTACAAATAGCAATGTTCAATCGGTAAGAACCTTACTACATGTTCACTATGGTGTACACTTTAGCTTACACTTTGCCACGTGACATTATCCTGTTCGACAGTTTAAATTTCAAACAGTTTTCCCATCCAATTGACCCTTGACAGCAATGTAATCGGTAAGAACCTTACTACATGTTCACTATGGTGTACACTTTAGCTTACACTTTGCCACGTGACATTATCCTGTTCGACAGTTTAAATTTCAAACAGTTTTCCCATCCAATTGACCCTTGACAGCAATGTAATCGGTAAGAACCTTACTACATGTTCACTATGGTGTACACTTTAGCTTACACTTTGCCACGTGACATTATCCTGTTCGACAGTTTAAATTTCAAACAGTTTTCCCATCCAATTGACCCTTGACAGCAATGTAATCGGTAAGAACCTTACTACATGTTCACTATGGTGTACACTTTAGCTTACACTTTGCCACGTGACATTATCCTGTTCGACAGTTTAAATTTCAAACAGTTTTCCCATCCAATTGACACTTAACAACAATGCAAGTGTGAAACAACGTGCCCAAAATTAGTGTACAAATAACAAAATTCAATCGGTAAGAATCTTGCTACATGTACACTATGGTGTACACTTTAGCTTACACTTTGGCACGTGACCTTAACCTGTTGGACGGTCTAAATTTCAAACAATTTTCCCATCCAATTGACACTTGACAGCAATGTAATCGGTAAGAACCTTGCTACATGTACACAATGGTGTACACATTAGTTTACACTTTGCCACGCGACATTACCTTGCTGGATAGTTTAAATTTCAAAAAATTTTCCCATCAAATTAACACATAACAACAATGCAAGTGTTAAACAACGTGTCAAAAATCAGTGTACAAATAGCAAAGTTCAATCGGTAAGGACCTTGCTACATGTACACTATAGTGTACACTTCAGTTTGCACTTTGCTATGTGACATTACCTTGCTCGACAGTTTAAATTTCAAACAGTTTTCCCATTCAATTGACACTTAACTACAATGTAAGTGTGAAACAACGTGTACAAAATCAGTTTACAAATAGCAAAGTTCAATCGGTAAGAACTTTGCTACATGTACACTATGGTGTACACTTTAGTTTACACTTTACCATGTGACATTACCCTGTTGGACAATTTAAATTTCAAACAGTTTTTCCATCCAATTGACACTTGATAACAATGCAAGTGTCAAACAACGCGTCAAAAATCAGTGTACAAATAGCAGTTTTCCCATCCAATTGACACTTGACAAAAATACAAGTGTCAAACAACATGTTAAAAATCAGTGTACAAATAGCAAATTTAAATCGATAGGAACCTTGCTACATTTACACTATGGTGTACACTTTAGTTTACACTCTGCCACGCTACATTAATTTCAAACAGTTTACCCATCCAATTGACACTTGACAATGTTGCAAGTGTCAAACAACATTTCGAAAATCAGTGTGCAAATAGCAAAGTTCAATCGATAAGACGGTTGCTACATGTACACTATGGTGTACACTTTAGTTTACACATTGACACGTGATATTACCTTAGTGGACAGTTTAAATTTCAAATTGTTTTCCCATCCAATTTACACTTAACAACAATGCTAGTGTCAAACAACGTGACAAAAATCAGTGTAAAAATAGCAATGTTAAATCGGAAGGACCCTGCTACATGAACACTATGGCGTACACTTTAGTTTACACATTACCACGTCATATTACCTTGTTAGACAGTATGAATTTCAAACAGTTTTTCTATCCAATTGACACTTTACAACAATGCATGTGTCAAAAAGCGGGTCAAAAATCATTCTACAAATAGCAATGCTAAATTGGTAAGGACCTTTTACAAATACACCATGGTGTACACTTCTATTTACACTTTGCTACATGACATTACCCTATTAGACAGTATAAATTTCAATCAGTTTTTCCATCCAATTGATACTTGACAACAATGCAAGTGTCAAAAAACATGCAAAATCAGTGTACAAATAGCAAAGTTTAATAAATAAGAACCTTGCTACTGGTACACTATGGTGTACACTTTAGTTTACACTTTGCCATGTGACATCACTTTGTTAGACAGTTTAAATTTCAAATAATTTTCCCATCCAATTGACACTTAACAACAATGCAAGTGTTAAACAACGTGTCAAAAATTAGTATACAAATAGCAAAGTTCAATCGGTAAGGACCTTGCTGCATGTACACAATGGTGTACACTTCAGTTTACACTTTACCACATGACATTACACTGTTGGACAATTTAAATTTCAGATAGTTTTCCCATCCAATTGACACTTGAAAATAATGCAAGTGTCAAACGTGTCAAAAATCTGTGTGCAAATAGCAAAGTTCAATCGGTAAGAACCTTGTTACATTTACACTATGGTGTACATTTTAGTTTACACTTTGCCACGTGACATTAATTTCAAACAGTTTACCCATCCAGTTGACACTTGACAACAATGAAAGTATCAAACAACGTGTCGAAAATCTGTGTACAAATAGCAAAGTTCAATCGGTAAGAACCTTGCTACATGTGCATTATGGTGTACACTTTGCCACGTGATATTATCCTGTTAGACAGTTTAAATTTCAAACTATTTTTCCATCTAATTGACACTTAATAACAATGCAAGTGTCAAAAAATGTGTCAAAAATCACTGTACAAATAGCAATGTTTAATCGGTAAAGACCCTGCTATATGTACATTTTAGTTTACACTTTGCCACGTGACATTACCTTGTTGAACAATACGAATTTCAAATAGTTTTCCATCCAATTGACACACGACAACAATGCAAGTGTCAAATAGCGTGTCGAAAATCAGTGTTTAAATAGCATTGTTCAATCGGTAAGGACCTTCTACATGTACACCATGGAGTACACTTTTGTTTACACTTTATCACATGACGTTACCCTGTTAGACAATATAAGTTTCAATCAGTTTTTCCATCCAATTGATAATTGAAAATAATGGAAGTGTCAAAAAATGTGTCAAAAATCAGTGTACAAATAGCAAAGTTCAATCGATATGAACCTTGTTACATGTACATTATGGTGTGCACTTTAGTTTACACTTTGCCACCTGACATTACCTTGTTGGACTGTTTAAATTTCAAATAGTTTTCCCATCCAATTGACACTTAACAACAATACAAGTGTTGAACAACGTGTCAAAAATTGGTACACAAATAGCAAAGTTCAATCGGTAAGAACCTTACTACATCTTTACTATAGTGTACACTTTAGTTTACACTTTACCACTTGACATTATCCTATTGGATAGTTTAAATTTCAAACAGCTTTCCCATCGAATTGACAATTGAGAACAATGCAAGTGTCAAACAAATTGTCAAAAATCAGTGTACAAATAGCAATGTTCAATCAGTAAGGACCTTCTACATGTACACCACGATGTACACTTTTGTTTACACTTTGCCACATGACATTACCATGTTAAACAGTATAAATTTCAAACAGTTTTCCCATCTAATTGATACTTAAAAACAATGCAAATGTAAAAAAAAGTGTCAGAAATCAGCGTACGAATAGCAAAGTTCAATCGATAAAAACCTTGCTACATGTACCCTATGGTGTATACTTTAGTTTACACTTTGCCATGTGTCATTACCTTGTTGTACAGTTTAAATTTCAAAGAGTTTTTCCATCCAATTGAGACTTAATAACAATGCAATTGTTAAACAACGTGTCAAAAATCCGTGTACAAACAGCAAAGTTTAATCGGTAAAGGGCTTGCTGCACATATAATAAGTGTACACTTCAGTTTACAAAGAGCCACGTTGCATTATCCTACTGGACAGTTTAAATTTCAAACAATTTTTCTATCCAATTGACACTTAACTACAATGCAAGTGTGAAACAACGTGTCTAAAATTAGTGTACAAATAGCAAAGTTCAATTGGTAAGAACCTTGCTACATGTACACTTTAGTTTACACTTTGCCACGAGACATTAACCTGTTGGACAGTTTAAATATCAAACAATTTTCCCATCCAATTGACACTTGACAACAATGCAAGTGTCAAACAACGTGTCAAAAATCAGTGTACAAATAGCAGTTTTCCCATCCAATTGAGACTTGACAACAATGCAAGTGTCAAAGAACGTGTCAAAATCTGTGTACAAATAGCAAAGTTCAATCGATAAGAACCTCGCTACATGTACACTATACTGTACACTTTAGTCTACACTTTGCCACGTGACATTACCTTGTTGGACAGTTTAAATTTCAAATAGTTTTCCCATCCAATTGACACTTAACAACAATGGAAGTGTTAAACAACGTGTCAAAAATTAGTATACAAATAGCAAAGTTCAATCAGCAAGGACTTTGCTGCATGTACACAATGGTGTACACTTCAATTTACACTTTGCCACGTGACATTACCCTATTGGACAGTTTAAATTTTAAACAATTTTTCCATCCAATTGACACTTGACAACAATGCAAGTGTTCAAAAATGTGTAAGAAATCAGTGTACAAATAGCAATGTTCAATTGGTAAGAACCTTACTACATGTTTACTATGGTGTACACTTTAGTTTACACTTTACCACTTGACATTATCCTATTGGATAGTTTAAATTTCAAACAGCTTTCCCATCGAATTGACAATTGAGAACAATGCAAGTGTCAAACAAATTGTCAAAAATCAGTGTACAAATAGCAATGTTCAATCAGTAAGGACCTTCTACATGTACACCACGCTGTACACATTTGTTTACACTTTGCCACATGACATTACCATGTTAAACAGTATAAATTTCAAACAATTTTCCCATCTAATTGATACTTAAAAACAATGCAAGTGTAAAAAAAAGTTGTCAAAAATCAGCGTACGAATAGCAAAGTTCAATCGATAAGAACCTTGCTACATGTACCCTATGGTGTATACTTTAGTTTACACTTTGCCATGTGTCATTACTTTGTTGGACAGTTTAAATTTCAAAGAGTTTTTCCATCCAATTGAGACTTAATAACAATGTAATTGTTAAACAACGTGTCAAAAATCAGTGTACAAACAGCAAATTTTAATCGGTAAAGGCCTTGCTGCACGTATAATGAGTGTACACTTCAATTTACACAGAGCCACGTTATATTGCCCTGTTGGACAGTTTAAATTTCAAACAATTTTTCCATCCAATTGACACTTAACTAAAATGCAAGTGTGAAACAACGTGTCCA
>NW_019266936.1:0-438 GCF_002742605.1 Olea europaea var. sylvestris
ATTATGTTACTCTACAAGGCTCTAATAAATATTTAGATGTAAGTATTCATGGCTTCATAATCTCTACCATGACTTAATTCAAAATATTTCCATATCCAGCCATAGATATAACAGTTCATTACATAAGAAAACTCACGAATTTAAAAATAAATTTTACTTGATCGTTGGTTGAAAGTCAGTTGCTAGCTTCTTCGATGATTAAGGACAGTAACTTTCTTTTAAAAAGTCTACAGAAAAGTAAACCTTGCTCTGATACCACGCTGTGACGTCCCGAACTTAAACTTCGAGGGTCACGTACTAAACATAATAGATTCTGCCTTTGGTACATGTAAATACTCTTAAATAGAAGTATTTCATGTTAAGAACTTATTTTCAACTCGGTAAAATAATTCTTATAAAATTTGATAGCCGACAAAAGTGCATGTCAACAATAAATTA
>NW_019266936.1:688-1205 GCF_002742605.1 Olea europaea var. sylvestris
GATTGACCCCTTGATGTTAAAACCTTGATAACTCAGGTCATAGATATCCAAATTTAGTGATTCCTTCGGCCATATTTAGAAAACTCAAAGAGGAAAACAGAAATATGTTTAGAGTCTCAAATGGACGTTTATAGAGTTAGAAACATCCTTTTGAAATTGACTCCAGAAACTGTCCCGTTTCTGCCTTTTGTCTCTTGTAAGGAAAATAAACTACAAAAATGTCTCTTAACATAACATGAAAGATATAATTACAAAATTTACTATTAATACCATATTTCATCATGTCATGTACATATTTTTACATAGTACCATAAGAAAAATAAATGGAAAAACAGTCATCGAGCAAAACATACAAAAGAAAACTTTTGGTACAAAACATCTGTCCTTAATCCATCATCGCGTAAGCCAACTAACTTCCATCAATTCAAACGATCATGGATCTGAAAATTTAGCATAACATACTATGAGTATAAGAAATACTCAGTAAGATACCATGCTTGGATTTTTATCATGATAA
>NW_019266936.1:1390-6467 GCF_002742605.1 Olea europaea var. sylvestris
ATAAATATTACCATGAAAATCATAACTCTTAAGCATGGAAAGTATCTTACCGTAAAACTTGAAGATCTTCGATTGAGATGTAAATTGGAAGTGCTAGTCTTACTTCTTTCCCTTTCCTTTCTTATTTTCGGTTTTTGCTCTCTTTTTAAGTGTACAAGTGTTTTGTAAAACGAAGGAAATCTTTCTATGGCAATGGATATGGATGTATTTATATATATATATAAAGATAGGGATAAGGCTTGATATTTTTTCCTTTTTCTTCTTACCACCGCCTCACCCCCCTTTTCCTTCCATTTTTTTTTCTTGTTTCTACACATGTTTAGCCTATTGTCTAAGTGTATGGTGATGATAAATGCCAAGTGGGTTGATTATAGGGTAATAAGTGGCCTCAAACATAGATTTACAAAGGAAACCTCTCATCTTTTCAACTAATATAATCTAAACCCGCTAACTTTCATTGTTAACAAAGTGTACCCCAAATTTAAACTTATACCCAACTTACATATTCAAAAATTGTAGATTGTAACATAATTTAATCATTTGGTCAATTGAAGTCCTAACAAAATAATCCACTTCATTTAAATCCAATCTTGCCTTAAGTTTCGACTAACTAATAATCACATCATACATACACAACCTTTGACACTTCATGCCTACATTCATTAACTACCTCTAACATTAACCACTACAAAGGTGGTGTCCCCTTTTACCTTATGGCCAAAAATACTATTGAAAGTTAAATCGCTATCCCAAAGAAATTTGAACGAGCATAAAATTTCGGAGTATTACAGAATTAGACTAGCAAATCGCCAAAAACGAGCAAACCTGAAGTTATCATGAAATCAAAAACCACTTTTCATTTGCTTAATTCCAATCAAATTAGACTAGCAATTCGCTAAAAACGAACAAATCCGAAGTTATCATGAAATCAAAAACCACTTTTCATTAGCAGGATTCCAATTGAATTGGACTACCAATTCGGCAAAACGAACAAACCCGAAGATATCATGAAATCAATAGCCACTTTTCATTGGCTCAATTCCAATCGATTTAGACTCGCAATTCGTTAAAAACAAAGAAACCCGAAGTTATCATGAAATGAAAAACCACTTTGATTGGCTCGATTCCATTCGAATTAGACTAGCAATTCGACAAAAACGAACAAACCCGAAGTTATCATGAAATGAAAAACCACTTTGATTGGCTCGATTCCATTCGAATTAGACTAGCAATTCGACAAAAACGAACAAACCCGAAGTTATCATGAAATGAAAAACCACTTTTCATTGGCTCGATTCCAATCGAATTAGACTAGTAATTCGTCAAAAATGAACAAAAACGAATTTATCATGAAATCAGAAACAACTTTTCATTGGCTCGATTCCAATCGAATTAGACTAGTAATCCGTCAAAAAGAACAGACCCGAATTTATCATGAAATGAAAAATCACTTTTCATTGGCTCGATTCCAATCGAATTAGACTAGCAATTAGTCAAAAACGGACAAACCCGAAGTTATCATAAAATGAAAAACAACATTTCATTGGCTTGATTCAAATCGAATTGGAAAAACGAACAAACCCGAAGTTATCTTGAAATCAAAAACCACTTTTCACTGGCTCGATTCCAATCGATTCAGACTAGGAATTCGCCAAAAATGGACAAACCCAAAGTTATCTTGAAATCAAAAACCACTTTACATTGGCTCGATTCCAATCAAATTAGACTAACAATTCGATAAAATGAACAAACCCGTAGTTATCGTGAAATCAAAAGATACTTTTCATTGGCTCGATTCCAATCGATTAAGACTAGCTAGTCGCCAAAACTGGACAAACCCGAAGTTATCATGAAATCTAAAACCACTTTTCATTAGCTCGATACCAATCGAATTATACTAGCAATTCGCCAAAGTGAAAAAACCCGAAGTTTTCACGAAATGAAAAACCACTTTTCATTGGCTCGATTCCAATCGATTTAGACTAGCAATTCGCTAAAACTAAACAAACCCGAAGTTATCATGAATGAAAAACTGCGTTTCATTGGCTCGATTCCAATCGATTTAGACTAGCAATTCACCAAAAATGAACAAACCTGAATTTATAATGAAATCAAAAACCACTTTTCATTGGATCGATTCCAATCGAATTAAACTAGTAATTCGCCAAAATGAACAAACCCGAAGTTATCATGAAATGAAAAACTAATTTTCATTGGCCCGATTCCAATGGATTTAGACTAGCAATTTGCCAAAATGTACAAACCCGAAGTTATTGTAAAGTGAAAAATCGCTTTTCATTGGCTCGATCCCAATCGAATTAGACTAGCAAATTGGCAAAAATAAGCAAACCCGAAGTTATCATGAAATCAAAGTCCACTTTTCATTGGCACAATTCCAATCAAATTGACTAGCAATTCGCTAAAAATGAACAAATCCGAAGTTATTAAGAAATTAAAAACCACTTTTCAATAGCTGGATTCCAATCGAATTGGACTACCAATTCGCCAAAACGAACAAAGCTGAAGATATCATGAAATCAAAAACCACTTTACATTGGCTCGATTCGAATCGAATTAGACTAGCAATTCACCAAAATGAACAAACCCGAAGTTATCGTGAAATCAAACGCCACTTTTCATTGGCTAGATTCCAATCGATTTAGACTAGCAAATCGCAAAAAATGAACAAACCCGAAGTTATCGTGAAATCAAAAACCGCTTTTCATTGGCTCGATTCCAATCGAATTAGACTGGCAAATCGCCAAAAACGAGCAAACCCGAAGTTATCATGAAATCAAAAACCACTTTTCATTTGCTTAATTCCAATCAAATTAGACTAGCAATTCGCTAAAAACGAACAAATCGAAGTTATCATGAAATCAAAAACCACTTTTCATTAGCAGGATTCCAGTCGAATTGGACTACCAATTCGGTAAAACGATCAAACCCGAAGATATCATGAAATTAATAGCCACTTTTCATTGGCTCGATTCCAATCGATTTAGAGTAGTGATTTGCCAAAAACGAACAAAACCGAAGTTATCACGAAATGAAAAGCCCCTTTTCTTTAGCTCGATTCCAATCTATTTAGACTAGCAATTCGCCAAAAAGGAACAAACCCAATGCTATCATGAAGTCAAAAACCACTATAAATTGGCTCGATTCCAATCGAATTAGACTAGCAATTCGTCAAAACGAACAAGCCCGAAGTTATCGTGAAATCAAAAGCCACTTTTCACTGGCTAGATTCCAATCGATTTAGACTAGCAATTCGCCAAAAATGAACAAACCCGAAATTATCTTGAAATCAAGAACCACTTTTCATTAGCTGGATTCCAATCGAATTAGACTAGCAATTCGCCAAAACGAACAAAACAAAAGTTATCATGAAATGAAAAACCACTTTTCGTTGCCTCGATTCCAATCGATTTAGACTTGCAATTCGACAAAAACAAAGAAACCCGAGGTTATCATGAAATGAAAAACCACTTTTCATTGCCTCGATTCCATTCGAGTTAGACTAGCAATTCGACAAAACGAACAAACCCGAAATCATCATGAAATGAAAAACTACTTTTCATTCGCTCAATTCCAATCGATTTAGACTAGCAATTCGCCAAAAACGAAGAAACCCGAAGTTATCATGAAATAAAAAACCACTTTTCATTGGCTCGATTCCAATCGAATTACACTAGCAATTCGACAAAAACGAACAAACCCGAAGTTATCATGAAATGAAAAACCACTTTTCATTGCCTCGATTCCAATCGAATTAGACTAGTAATTCACTAAAATTGAACAAACCCGAAGTTATTATGAAATCAAATGCAACTTTTCATTGGCTCGATTCCAATCGAATTAGACTAGCAATTCGCCAAAATGAACAAACCCGAAGTTATCGTGAAATCAAAAGCCACTTTTCATTGGCTAGATTCCAATCAATTTAGACTAGCAATTCACCAAAAATGAACGAACCTAAAGTTATCATGAAATCAAAAACCACTTTGCATTAGCTCGATTCCAATAGAATTAGACTAACAATTCGCCAAAACGATCAAAATCGAAGTTATCTTGAAATGAAAAACCACTTTTCATTGCCTCGCTTCCAATCGATTTAGACTTGCAATTCGCCAAAAATAAAAAACCCGAAATTATCATGAAATGAAAAACCACTTTTCATTGCCTCGATTCCATTCTAGTTAGACTAGCAATTCGACAAAATGAACAGACCCGAAATCATCATGAAATGAAAAACTACTTTTCATTCGCTCGATTCCAATCGATTTAGACTAGCAGTTCGCCAAAAACGAAGAAACCTAAAGTTATCATGAAATAAAAAACCACTTTTCATTGGCTCGATTCCAATCGAATTGCACGAGCAATTCGACAAAAAAAACAAACCCGAAGTTATCATGAAATGAAAAACCACTTTTCATTGGCTCGATTCCAATCGAATTAGACAAGTAATTCGCTAAAAATGAACAAACCCTGAAGTTATTATGAAATCAAATGCAACTTTTCATTGGCTCGATTCCAATCGAATTAGACTAGTAATTCGCCAAAACGAAGAGACCTGAAGTTATCATGAAATGAAAAACCACTTTTCATTGGCTCGATTCCAATCGAATTAGACTAGCAATTCGCCGAAAAATGAACAAACCCGAAGTTATCAAGAAATGAAAAACCACGTTTCATTGGCTCGATTCCAATCAAATTAGACCAGCAATTCGCCAAAATGAACGAACCCGAAGTTATCGTGAAATGAAAAACCGCTTTTCATTGGCTCGATCCCAATCGAATTGGACTAGCAAATCGCCAAAAACAAGCAAACCCAAAGTTATCATGAAATCAAAAACCACTTTTCATTAGCTGGATTCCAATCGAATTGGACTACCAATTCGCCAAAACGAACAAACCCGAAGATATCATGAAATCAGTAGACACATTTCATTGGCTCGATTCCAATCGATTTAGACTTGCAATTCGCCAAAAATGAACAAACCCGAAGTTATCATGAAATGAAAAACCACTTTTCTTTGGCTCGATGCCAATCAATTCAGACTAGCAATTCGTCAAA
>NW_019266937.1:0-56986 GCF_002742605.1 Olea europaea var. sylvestris
AAACTCTCTATTGCTAGTGGTCACTATTTGTATACAAAGTTAAGAAATAATTATTGTCTCAAAGTGTGGTAAGGTTGACTAAAACTTCAAATTACGTATTAAAGTATTGCACCAACTAATAAGTTTATATTTGAATAAGATATCTCAACTTCTACACTGGTTTTTTAAAGTGTATCCATCCGATAAAAAGTTATATGCTAAAAAGGGAATCAAGGATGATAAAGAATACAGCGGTCTCGAGAAATGCCATCATGAATTACAAACTAGAATCATACCACGATAAAAGAAGTGAACGATACAAAATTAAGCTGGTTAGAAAATACAATTTCAAAATTAACACAAATATGTTTTAAAGTTTTAAAAATCAGGTAATAATTATATTTAATTTAATTAAAATAGATCATTAAAAATATTTTATTAATTAAGTATATCAATAGCACAATTCTATACAATTTATGATCACAATTACTTAATAGTCACAGTTAAAAAATTTCACAATCCCAAATCACAAATTTTATATGTCGTTACTTATTTATCAGTCACAAATTATTAAATTAAGGTCACGCATTATTTCTCGATCACAAATCACAATTTTTATATGTTACAAATTATCAAATAAATAGGTCACGTATTGTTTTTCAGTCACAAATTATAAATTTTATAAATCACAAATTATTTTACGATCACAGATCACAAATTTTATAGGTCAAAATTTATTTATCGATCACAAATTATTAAATTAATAGGTCCTGTAATATCTATCAATCACAAATTTAATAGGTCCCAACTCATTTTGTGGTTATAAATTGACAAATTAATTGGTTACAAGTTATTTCTCGACATAAATTATCAAATTAATTGATTACAACTTAACAAATTATAAGTCACGACAACAAATTTAGTCAGAATCTCATATTTTTCTAGGTCACATATTACTTATTGCTCTCAGTCGCCCAAATAATTTGTCACTTATGCTCTTTATACCACCTTACCCAATATCACTTCGTTGGTATTGATTGATCAAATGCTATGCCACCTCACCACCATTGCCATCACTACTTGTACCAACACCATTTGTGACCATCACCAGATCTACCACTACCACCAGTAGAACCAACATTGTTTTTTAACACCAACTCCAGGGGTGGATGTGGGTCGGGTCGGGTTTTTATTCAACCTAACATCTTCCGTTTGATATAAAATCAACCCAATCAAGTTCGAACGGTTTGGGTTGGTCGATTTGTAAGTCATCTTTTGTTCTTGATCTATAATGAAGACACCAAGGCAATATTGTATTAAATGGGGTATTGAGATATATCATCATTGATCAATATAAACAATTAAGGCATAAGTTTTTAAAATTGAACAAAGTAATAACAAAAAATCAAGCATTGCATTGGCATAAAGATGTCAAAAGATTTCCATATGATATTACAAACAATAAGAGATATAAAAAGAGAATTGCAAAGCACTAGGCTTCAATTGGTTGTATTGTTCAACATCTTCCATGCAAAAACCATTCAAGTTCGGAGAAGCTTTCAACCAATTATGAATGCATACTAAGACCTCCAATATTTTAGGACTTGGAGAACTAGGAAAAGGATCAAGGATCATCCCTCTCGTACTAAATGCACTTTTTGAAGTGAAGGTTGAAACGTGAATTGCCAACACATCCCAAACAAAACTAGACAAAACACCATGCTTATTTTGTTAACATTCCACCAACCGAGAACATCAAAGTCCTTGTTTCTATGCTTTCACAAACATCCAATAAGTATCTTTTCTCATCTTTTTTTTTTTTTTTTTAATCTTAACACAATCTTTTACTGCTTGTTTTTCCATAAACCTAGCATAATGGGCATCACTCAAAGAAGAACTACCTATATTTGAATTGAAAGAACTTAATAAATCCACAGTTGATACTGAACTACTTCCACAAGCAACTTCACAATCCACGTATCGCTCATAAATATCCATCAAATTGATTTTCAAAGACTTCATCATACTACCAACTACTTTTCAGTCCAAGTATATATCACAAAAACAATACTCAACATAATCCATTTTGTATCTTGGATCAAGAATAGTGGCAATAAACATTATCCATTTTACTCCAATACTTGTCAAATTTCATCTTCATGTCAGTTGCCATTTCACCCAACAAGAAATTGCCACTTAATCTCCATTCATTCAATTCGATGACAAGATTACATATTTCATGAATATAAGCATAAGTACTAACATGCAATGACTCACTAAAAGATGAAGTCACATTAAATAAATTTTGAGAAATTTAAGAAATCCATTTTCCCCATCTAAACTTAAAAAGGTCCACTCCTCCTTCTACCACTATCGTCCTCTTGATAGTAATGCAAATCTAACTTTTCAAAAGCTTTTTCAAACTTCAATATGGTTTTCAACATCAGATAGATAGATTTCCACGTAGTTGGAACATCCAAAAACACAATGGACTTGCAATCAATCTTCTCTTGTCTCGCACACTCCTTCAATTTCTCATATCTAGCAAGAGAAAATTTTACATAATTGATTGCATTGAGAATATTCACAATACAGTCATGTGCTTCTCTCAAACACTCACAAACAATCAAATTGATAATGCGTGCAAAACACCTCAACTACAAATATCTTCTAGAACACACCCGTTCTTACCCAACCAATGACCTTCCTTCTAAGATAAGAAATCACTGTGTCATTAGGGCTTGCATTATCAACAATGTCTGTAAAAAAATTTCAATTGCCCATTCATATAAATAAGTCTATCATATTTTCAATCGTTTTTCCTTATGATTTGGAAGCATAAAAAAAAGGCTTATTAAAATCAATAAAGTGTGCAATAAGTGATGTGTAATTAACATTCTAAATGGGTGTCTAAATTTCAATTGTGAGGAAAACTTTTTGATGGTGAAATGAAAAGACATCTCCTAATTTATACTTTTCATCAAATATAACTAATAAATGTCTGTAACGAGAGTCCTACGAGATAGAGTCTAAAAATGAGGATGTACAACAGTAAAAAATCGTCTAAAACCATGAGTTTCAATAAACCTAAACGATAATTCATCTAGTGCTATCATTTTAGCACAAGCGATCCCACATTCTTCCTTACTCAGGCCAATAGCTATAAAATTGCTCCCACCACCACACTTTTTCTCAAAAGACAAGTTTTTTTTTTTGCTTCATATCTTGCAATCTACTTGGGTACTTCTTACAATTACTTGTAAAATGGTTAGCCAAAGTGCTTGTACCACATTTCTTAGTACCACAAACATAATCAACTCCACAATAGTTACACTCACACGTAACTTCTGGATCTTCCCTTGAGCCTAATAGTGTAAGGTGGTCCAAGACACATGAAGCCACTCTATTAGATTTTTGCTTACGTGATGTTAATGGTGCACGTGGAGTGATCTTATATCAAATCATCTTATGGTGCTGCTGTGTCATTTTCTTCACATATATCCACATCTATTGTGTCCATTTTACACATGCATTTTTACAGCCACAAAAAAGATTAATAGATATAGTATAGAAATAATTTAATTCAATCTTTCAAAAAAAAAAAAAAAAAAAAAAAAAAAAAAAGAAAAGAAAAAAAAGCGGCCATGTACCACTCTATTTAAAAGGGGAAACAATCAACAACTACTAACAAATGAAATAATAAAATTTACTAGTAAACTAGTATGAAATGGGATAAAATCGAACATAACGATTCAATTTTCAAATCTTAATACACCTAATTGCCTAATTACATCGACCAAAATTGCATCATAGAACAAGATTATGCCATTTCCCAAGTTCAAAATGCTACCAAACCATGTTCACCAAAAATGATTGTCAACTAGAAAATATCAGTGAATAAATGAAAATGATAACATACAATTTGAAGAAGAAGAAGAAGAAGAAGAAGAAGAAGAAGAAGAAGAAGAAGAAGAAGCTAGAAAACAAGATGTACATTTCAGATTTTTTGACTCATTGGAGAAGTTGAAAAACTCATCCTCTCATAATCCCATATTTGTCTAATATTTATGAGAGAGAGTGATGGAGAGTATATAGATACTGGCAACAAAAAAAATCATTAATAATGAAACTCTAAAGAAAAAGAAATAAAACATAACTTTTTGAAGAAGATTGATTACGCCCGAAGAATAACGCAGTGATTGTAGTATAGCTTTGGGTGTCGATTCTACAGGGAGGTGGAAATTTTCACAATGGATCAAACAAACTAGGATTTTCATGATTGTATGTGAGGATGATTTATTGATTGGAATAAAAGATTAACATCAGTGTATGAAATAGTGAAGCGTCGAAACTTCCTCGATTAGATGGGTTCTATCAATGTCAATTTGCATGAGAATACTCAATTAAAGGTTTTCATCCCAACACTTTAATTGGAAAATAAAACATTCAAGCCCTTATTTAATTTCTTTAGTAATTCCAAATTTAGGTTTCTTTCACAATGTAATTCCACAATAATTTATTGAAATTAGATCCCAAAGCAATTATATACTTCAAGCATATAATGGTAAAGAATCACACCAATAAATTGTTTGAAATTGAAAATCAATAAACATTTCTATTATTCAATGAAGAAAACATGATTGCATTCATAAAAATCTAATGTAAATTAACCCAATTCCAAAACATATCTAATAACATAAGAAATCCATATTTAAAATTGTTCAACAATGAAAAACACCTTATACGCAATAAAAGACATTGAAATTCTCAAATCTAACCGAGTTCTTTTGTGGCTTCACCGATTAATTTAGTTTTCCATGAAGTTCTTGTGCCCAAGATGAGAGCAAAGAGATAGGAGATGAGGAGGGGTGTGTTCTGGTCTAATTAGAGCTTAAAATCTAGTGCCCAATTATTTCCAAAAGAGGTTAAACGGAATAAAGAAACTTGAAGATTCGCCCAAAAATTGTTCTGTGTGATTGCTTGTATTTTGGTCATAACTTTCTTTCTCAATGTCTGATTAAAACAATTCAAAGTACGTTGGAAAGCTAACATCAAGAGCTAAAATTTTGCTGGATATCTCTTTCCAAATTCAAATGTTTACTAGGTAAAAAGTGGATCTCAATCTCCGACTGAAAATTAGAAAAATCCTTATGCGGTCGGAATTTGAACATTATGGTCATATTTAAATTTTTGACTTCTAATTGCACTCAATGGACTTCTAGCTTTCTCGAATCATCATTCTATAGCCCGTCTCATCTTTAGATCATTTATAACTTGGTCCCTGAACTTTCACTTTCTTTCACTTTAGTCCATTTTTGCTATTTTCTTCTAAATTCCACCATATCATCAATTTGCAACCTAATTCAAAAAATAAGGGTACTTAGTGCATTTAGGCGTCAATATATCATGCAATTACAAGTATAAATGGATGAAAACGTGACAAATTGTGTTATTATCACATCCCCCAACTTGCTTATTGCTAGTCCCTAACAATTTAATGCAAAACAAGACAAATAAATGATTGGGTCGTGCTACAATTTAAAATTATTGAGTTTCAATTCAACTGTAGTTCATGCACTTTTCAAACTCAACACTACAAGATGTTAACAATGTCATGATTGTCAAGATATCAAAACACGTGCTGAACGTATGAGTGTGTGCGTCAAGCCTTAGCCATCTTATCGCCAACCCAAACACATACAACATTAAGTGCGTCTCGAGTTAAAGGTTCAGCTCCGTAACTCACGGGCATCATAGTGTTTAGTGCAGGTTTATCTCTATGGAGCTGAGAAAAAGGATATACACTCAAAACATGGAGGCTTTAATGCTTATAAATATGCAATAAGAAAACATTGATATCATGATAGGCATACTCTCAAATGAGAATTCATCCACTTCTTACAACAACTAGACTTGGGATCAAAACAGCCAAAGAGAAGGTGGAAATGTGGTTTGGGTTATGCTCTATGACAAAAAAAGATGTAAGGAACTTCCAAGCGCATAGTGAAGCATCTCATCTCATATTTCAATGATTTGCACCCTTAGATCAACACATTCTTCAATATTTCAGCCCCAACATTACTCAATTTAATTTTTTTTTTTTTTAATTTTTTATTTGTTTTGTTTTTTTATTTTGTTTTTTTGGCATTCCCCTTGTTTTCCTTTTAGTTTACCAAATTCAATGCTTTACTAGAGTACGTATCAACTTTTTATCGTTTCCTTGCTCCCATTTGTTTCAATAAAATTCTCATTCCTACTACGACTTGGAAGTAAAAAGGTGTGTAAATTCATGTATGGGTTATACTCCAATGTGGGGAAATAGGGTGGCATGGGTGCATGAAGAAAGGTTATATGCATGTGTGCATTGGCTCAAAGTGACTACTAGGGATTATAATTATGAAGGGGAACTAGTTTGGAAGGCCAAAATTTTTAATCCTAGATTTAACTGTCATCATTTCCCAAATAATCAACCATCATACCACAACCATGTATTGTCATTCTCAAAAGAGTTTTCAATTCACAAAATCAATGAAAGCTTATTGTCATTTTTAATATGTTTTGGCTCTCAATTCTCCTCAACTCTCACATGAAAATTTAAGCAAGAGACTCATCTTACTACATGTGTTAAACCACTATCTTACCATAAGGCTTGTGCGCACAAAAGGAATTCAGCAAGTGTCTCAACATCTAGACTCACATAAACAATATTTATTCCTAGTAGCATATTTTGTCATTCAAGAACATAAACATGTAGCAAATAGAGACTTAAGGACAATTTTTAAACCAATTTAGGGAAACAAAACCAACATTCCGTGAAAGTCATTCAATTCAAAAGAAAATTTCAAATACACTCTCCCCTCAACTAAACATTGTATTGTTCTCAATGAGAAAACATGTCTACCAAAAGAAGGGAAAGATGTCACCTGGATATTGTAGTGAATCAACAGAAGTTAGAATATGGTGGACTTGAAAGTTCTCAATGGAAATGGATGATGCAAGAAATGAAAATAAATTAAAAGAAAAATGCAAAACACACTTAAAAGAAAAATCTAAAAACTAGTACACAAAAAGAGTGAAAGACACACCTGAAGGGTGTTAAGGGTGGTAAAGTAGGTCTGCAAGGGGAATTTCTTCCACTACAGGTACCTGTCGCCCATAGGCTATTTTGAGTCTCTATCCATTCACCTTGAATACCCTACCATCACTAGGATCTTCTATTTCAACAGCCTCATTTTTAAAAACTCGTGTCGCCACAAATTGGCCAGTCTACCTAGAACGAAATTTTCCTGGATGCTTGTGAAGTCTAGACTCATACAAATACACTTTCCGTTGATTCAAAAGTTTTTCTCAAAATATTTTTATCATGAAATGCTTTCAATTTCAACTTGCAGATTCTAGAACTTTCGTAAGTATCGTTTCTTAGTTCCTCCAATTCACTCAACTGATATTTCCTATGTTTACCTCCCTCTTCCAGATCAAAGTTAAATAGCTTGATAACCTAAAAAGCTCGGTGCTCAAGTTCGACAGATAAGTGACAAGGCTTTCCAAAGATATGCCTATATGGTGACATGCCTAAGGAAGTCTTAAAAACTGTGTGGTAGGCTGAAAGTGTATCAAGTAGTATCAATGACCAATCCTACGACTGGGGTTCAACGTCTTCTCTAAAATTTGTTTAATCTCCCTATTGGCCAACTCTACCTGTCCACAGTTTGGGGGTGATAAGCGATGGAAATTTTGTGAATAACCCCATACTTTTTCATCAGTGCCTCAAATTAATGGTTGTAAAAGTGTGTGCCTCTATCACTAATAACGACACGTAGTGTGCCAAACCGAGACAAAACATTTTTTTAAGGAACTTAACAACCGTTTTATTGTTATTGGCCCTACAATCAGCTACATCTACCCATTTAGAGACATAATCAATCGTCACAACGATATGAAGATAGCCAAAAGAAGGTGAAAAGGGTCCCATAAAGTCAATTCCCCAACAATCAAACACTTCAATTACCAAAATGGCATCATATTACTTCGGGAAATAGCACCTAGTTTTGACACCTCACAAAAGATCTACAATAGGTATCAGAGTCTTTAAACAACTAATAAAAATCACATGACAAAATTTTTACAGCAGTCTTTTTCATAAAAAAGTGGCACCATAAGCTTGGGTATGACAGAAATCTAGTGCACTAGGTATCTCCTCATCAGGACAACGTCTAAAAATTTGGTCGGGGTAATACTTAAATAGACAGAGGTCATCCCAATAAAAGTTATGTACCTCAACCAAGAATTTTCTTCTATCCTGCGTACTCCACTCCTTTGGAATTTCACCTACAACCAAGTAATTGACAATATTAGCAAACCATGGCAGAGAAGAGACAGAGAATAAATTCTCATCAGGGAATTCATCTCGATAGGCACAGTGTTTGAGTTGCCTTCAAATGTCAATCGTGATAAATGATCTATCACAACATTTTCCACTCTTTTCTTGTCCTTGATGGTGATGTCAAACTCTTGCAAAAGTAAGATCCAACGTATCAATCGTGCCTTAGCATTCTTCTTTGTAAGAAGGTACTTAAGGGCTATATGATCTGTAAAAATAGTAATGGTGGAACCAATCAAATATGATTGAAATTTATCAAGCGCAAATATTATAGCTAGTAGCTCATTTTCAGTAGTTGAATAATTCATCTGAGCACTATTTAGAGTCTTACTAGTGTAGTAAATCACAAAAGGCATGCCCTCCTTTCGTTGCCCAAGAACAGCACCTACCACAAAATCACTAGCTTCACACATAATTTCACATGACAATGTCCAATCAGGTGGTTAAATTAAAGGTGTGGAGATCAGTTTACCAATCAATAATTCAAATGCATTTTGAAATTCAGGCGTCCATTTAAAAGTCAATTTTTTGTTAAGCAAGTTACATATAGGTCTAGATATAGATGAAAATTTTTGTATAAACCTTCTATAAAAACCTACATGACCAAGAAATGACCTAATGTCCTTTAATTCTTAGGCGTGGACAATTTAGAAATCAATTTAATCTTAGATTTATCAACCTCTATCCCTTTTGAAAAAATGATACGCCCTAAGATAATACCAAAAGGCACCATGAAATGACATTTTTCCAATTCAAAACTAAGCATTTTTCTTCACATCTAGCCAAAACTCTCTTCAAATTCAACAAACATGCATCAAAAGAGGTCCCAAACACAGTTAAGTCATCCATAAACACTTCTATGCAATCCTCTACCATGTCACTAAACATACTAATCATGCATCTTTGGAATGTGACAGAGACATTTACAAAGTCCAAATGGCATCCTACGAAATGCATAAGTACCAAAGTGACATGTGAATGTGGTCTTTTCTCGGTCCTCTAAAGCTATTTCAATTTGATAGTAACTAGAATATCCATCTAGAAAGCAATAAAAGGATGACCAGCTACACGTTCAAGTATTTGGTCTAGAAAAGAAAGAGGAAAATGGTCCTTAAGAGTGGCAGCATTTAACTTCCTATAATCAATGCACATGCGCTAACCATTTACTTTTTTTCTAGGGACCAATTCACTTACTTCATTTTTAACTACCGTGACACTTGACTTCTTAGGGATTATCTGTGTAGGTTTAACCCATTTACTATCTGCAATTGGCTAAATGATTCCTGCATCTAGCAATTTAAGCACTTCATTCTATGAGGTTTAGCTTACGTTGTGGGTCTCTCCTAAGGTTACTTCCTTTCTCTAGATGAATCCTATGTAAACAAATTAAAGAACTAATACCTTTGATTTCGGTTATGGTCCACCCTAATGCAGATTTATACTCATTCAAAATGCTCAAAAGCTATTCAAATTGCAAAGCATTTAATTTTGAAAAATAATTACAGGAAAGATATCATCTGGTCTAAGGAATACATGTTTCAATCCTGGGGGTAGTTGTTTCAATTCTGGCTGAGGACTCTCAATGCTTGATGGTTGTTGTCCTCTAGTCCATTCGGACAATTCTTCAAACTTGGGTTGCCCATGGCGAAGTCCTATGGTCCTGCAATTTTGCAAAAACAGCACAAATGTTAGTATATTTATCAATATCAGAACCAGTAAAAATTTTAGAATTAAGGAGGAAAGATTTCAAATGATTAGAATTAACATTCATCTTCTTCTCTAGGTTGCTTGGTGACATGGAAAATATTGACTTCTAGAGTCATATTCCCAAAAGAGAGCTTCATTAGATCATTTCTGCAACTGATAAGGGCATTAGCTATAGTAAGAAAAGGTCTACCAAGTATAATCGAAATTTTAGAGTCAACATTCACCTCAACCTTCACATCTAGTACCAAGAAATCAACGGAGCAGTAAAGTTTATCAACCTAAACTAGCACGTCTTCAACTACTTTCCTCGGTCTTATGGTGGACCTGTCAGCTAACTGAATGACTATTGAGGTAGGTTTCATCTCTTATAGACCTAACAACAAGTATATAGCATAAAGCATGAGGTTAACACTAGCTTCTAAATCAAGAAGGTTTGTGCAAACTCACAGTTCCCAAAGATACAATAGATGGTAGGACAATCAGGGTCCTTATACGTTGGTAGGATCCTCTGCTCTATCATAGCACTCACTTATTCGATCAAGAAAGCAATCTTCTTGACATGATATTTTCTCTTCACAGTGCATAAGTCCTTAAGGACTTTCGCATATGTATGAACTTGCAAGATCATGTGCAAGAGAGGCAAATTGATTTTGACTTGCCTAAGGTATTCTAAGATTTCATTGTGTTGAGCGATAGACTTCGAGCCGGATTTGAGGGCTTGAGGGAAAGGTACCCTAACTGAAGCTTTGAATATTCTTCACTGGGGCTATTCTCATTAGGCTCACTTGATTCTTTTTCATTCTCCCTAGATAGAAAGCCTAGTTCAATGACTTTCCCTAATCTAGTGTTTATGTCATTTACTTTCTTAAAGTTGATCTCTCCCGATCCCAAAGTTTGTACTATGTGTTGCCACTTTGGATTTGGTTCAGCTTGAGCTAGAAATTTCTCAGGTTTCCCTACAGCTAAGGCATTGGTTAGTTTGCACACATAATTCTTTATCTCTTTATTTTCTTCAACTAACTGGTCAATCACAGTCTCAAATTTTTTATTTGTTTTACCCCGTGCCTCAATAAATGCATGTAAAGTATCTTTTAAGGAATTGCTAGAGGATGTGGGTTGCCGTGGGGCGCATTGTAAGCTCTATTGGATTGGGTAGGTTGTTAGTTCTCAGACTTCCAGCTAAAGTTGGGATGATTCCGCTACCCTGGGTTATAAGTCTTGAAGTAAGGGGTGTAGGGCTTTTGATATGCGCCTAAAGCATTACATTGTTCCTCATAAAGTCTCCTTATCTCAACATAAGTGGCACACTCCTGTGCTAGGTGATCACTCCCTCCACATGCAAAACAAGGCTCTAAAGACTCAACACGGGAAACATGTTGTGTTGTTTTCGAATCCTTAACACGTAGGGCTTCAAGTTATCTAGTGAAGACTTCTACCTTTGCTCTGAGGTTGTCTTCCTCCCTAAGATGACAAATACCTATACTTTTCAGGTTTTCATTGGGTCATGACCTATTAGTACTCTCAGTTTTCCGGACCATGTATGGGCTTTTTCAGCTAAGTCATTTAGGTAGTCCATGGCCTCATACGAATATTTTTGCAAAAATTTCCCATTACACATCATTTCAACAAATTGACGCTCCCTAGGCAAAAATCCCTTATAGAAATAACTCACAATGCCCTAACTTTATAACCATGGTGGAAGCAAAGTGCTTGCAATTCTTTGTACCTTTCCCACACTTGATATAAAGTTTTACTTTTCTTTTGAGTAAAAGAAGAGATTTACTTTTTCAATGCAGTTGTTTTGTGGTTGTGAAAGTACTTGTCAAAGAATGCTTGAGTTATTTCAGTCCAAGTCCCAATCAAGCGTGGTCTCAATGAATATAGCTAGCTTTTTGCTATTTCTTTAAAAGAGCACGGGAAAAACTTAAGCCTGACTACATCCATTGTACCATGTTGATTGTGAAAAGTTGCAACCAGCTCTTCAAATTTCCTAATATGCACGTATGTGTTTTCATTTTCAAGATCGCAAAAGCTGGGAAAAGGTTGGATTATTCCCAGGTTAAGGTCCACAAGTGGCATATTAGGTGGAAATATGATGCATGATTGTGTAGATGTGCGTGTAGGGTGGAGATAATCGTGCAAAGTCCTAATTGGTGCCTCTTCATGTTCACTATCAGTCATAGTGTTATGTGATGTAACATGTGTGCCAACATATTTAGTATCAAAAGAGGGTTATGAGGAGATTCAAACACTAATGGAATCCTTCCAATGAATCATCCCTGCTCGTTGTGATCCCTGTTCATAAAGCACGAAAATGGGATTTTGTGAGAAATAATAAACTTTCAACTAAGATAATAAATTAACAAAAAAATGTAAAAGAGGAATAAAGTCACCCTTTTGCTCGAAAATCCTTCTATTATTTGTATCGTCTTCCCAGCAACGGCACCAAAATTTGATTACGCCCAATGAATAATGCGGTAATTGTAGTATAGCTTTGGAGTATCGATTTCATAGGGAGATGGAAAGTTTCACAAAAGATCAAACAAACTAGGATTTTCGTGATTTTATGTGAGGATGATTTATCAATTGGAATAAAGAATTAATATCAATGTATGAAATAGTGAAGTTTCGAAATTCCCTCAATTAGATGAGTTCAATCAATGTCAATTTTACGTGAGAATACTCAATTAAAGGTTTTAATTGGGAAATAAAACATTTAAGCCCTTATTTATTTTTTTTGGTAATTCTAAATATATGTTTCTTTCACAATGTAATTCCATAATGATTTATTGAAATTAGATCCCAAAGCAATTATATACATTAAGCATATAATGGTAAATAATCACATCAATAGATTGTTTGAAATTGAAAATCAATAAACATTTCGATTATTCAATGAAGAAAACATGATTGAATTCATAAAAATTCAATGTGAATTAACCTAATTCCAAAACATATCCAATAACATAAGAATTCAGATTTAGAATTGTTCAACAATGAAACACCTTACATGCAATAAAAGACATTGAAATTCCCAAATCTAACCTAGTTCTTTCATGACTTCATCGATCAATTTAGTTTTCCATGGAATTCTTGTGTCCAAGATGAGAGAAAAGAGATAAGAGAAGGATGGGGGGGGGGGGGCGTGTTCTGGTTGAATTAGGGCTTAAAAATGAGTGCCCAATTGTTTTCAAAAGAGGTTTAACGGAATAAGGAAACTTGAAGATTTGGCAAAAAATTATTCTATGCGACTACTTTCAGTATTTTGGCTTTAACTTTCTTTCCCGATGTCCGATTAAGGCAATTCAAAGGACGTTGGAAAGAAAACAAAAAGGGCTACACTTTTTCAAGCATCAGGTTTTTCCAAATTCGAACATTTACTAAGTCAAAAGTGGATCACAATCTCCGGATGAAAATCTGATCCTTAAGCGATCTGAATTTGATTTATGAAAATATTATGATCATATTCAGCCCCTGTTTGTTTTCCATTTTTTTCCCGTTAAAATGAAAAATATGACTGTTATCCATCATATTAAGCTACCAAATTTGAATTTCTATCTCTTATGTAGGACCCATAACGACTATATTTTTCATTCTCATTTTTGCAAAAATGAGAAACAAACGCCCCCTTAACTTCTTTTGAGTTCTAATTGTACCCAATGGACTCCTAGTTTTCTCAAATCATCATTTCATAGCCCGCCTCATCTTTAAATTATTTACAATTTGGTCCCTAAACTTTCATTTTCTTCCATTTTAGTCCCTTTCGCTCTTTTATTCTAAATTCCACTGTATTCATCCATTTGTAACCTAAATAAAAAATAAAGGTACTTAGTGCATTTAGGCATCAATATATCATGCAAATAAAAGTATAAATGGATGTAAACAAGATAAATTGTGCTATTATCAAAGATTGAGAACATACCACTTACTATTTACCTCTTGCAAGTCTATGATGATCAATCTTGGACAATCAAAAGATTCAAAATAATAAAAACTGAAGACTACTAGTGATCTTTGACCGTGGACTATTGATGACCAGCATCAGCAACTAAAAATTGAAGCTCGACTATGACGATTTGATGCGAGACTAGGAGAGACAGTGAGAGAGATGGAATGTTATTAGGTTAGGGTTGCTTTATTTTGTTTGCGTTTCATGACTTTTGGTTAGAATCAGGGATGGCAATCGGGCTCGTCAACTCGGGCAGCTCGTTGCTCGGCTCTAAAAAAGCTCCTCATTTTGGGGTGCTGGGCAAAGCCTGAGCCGGCCCGTGTGGATTGTCGGCTCGGGCTTACAAGCCTATATTTATAATAAAAAAGTACAAAAAAAAAATATGGCAGCAACTAGCTGCCATGTTTATAGTAGGAATTTTTTTTTTGAAAAACATCGAGCCTGCCTAGCTCGGCTCGAAAAGGCCCGAGCCGAAAGCTCGGGTCAAGCCTATTTTTTTTGGCTGAGCTTTTACTCAGCTTAATCATTTTACTCGAGCCAAACCCGAGCCTTAAATTTCGACTCGCGAGCCAACTCGGCTCGTTAACATCCCTAGTTAGAATTCAAGTCCCATTTTATTTCATTTTTTAAACTGAGTGGGTCTGGTCAGACGGGTTAAATTGATTTTCATGGGTCAGCTCATGAACCGACCCAACGCACCCCACCTTCTCAACCCAGAACCCGAAATCACAAAAAAAATGATAGAAATCATACGATTTGGGTGGTTTATGCCGGTTGGTTTAGGTTTAGTCCATCACTAACCACTTCATCACAACCACTGTCACCACCAGATCCAGCACCAATGGCATCATTACCACCACCAAAAATCATTCCAAAACGTTGGCTAAGTAGATCCCTAAAACCATCACCAAAACCACAAAACCCCAAAACAAGCAAACCACCACCATCGCCACCACTCCAACAACCAACAAATACTAATAAAATAGAGTAAGAAACAGTGGTTTTATTTTCCACCAACAAAATAAACACAAAATGCAGGCTAAGTAGTCGTAGCCATCGGCCAATTGAGAAAGTATATTAAAGGCTGTACCATCATCATTGCCAGAGGAAGGACTTCAAAAACTACAAAAACCTTCCTCAAAATTGAATCAAATCGATGGGCTTGTGCACGACAAGGGGCTATACAGGGTGGTCCTGGGTGCAGTTACACTGCGTACGACGGTCCTACATACGATAGTTGTTGATTTCCAAGGATGGTCAACGATGTTAGTTTTTCATCAAAATAGATAGGAGGGGGAGAGAGAAATGAAAGAGAGAGTTCACAATTTTTTTTATTTTTTATTTTTATTTTTATTTTTTTTTACAAGGTGTCCTATTCTAGACTAATTCTTGGGTCTGTGATCCGGCCCCTCTTCACACAGTCCGGTTAATCGAAGGATGTGCCTCCAACTGGCCAGGGTCCGAGCGCTCCCCACCTGATCTGACAAAGTGCCAAGCAAGCCAATCCAAGTTGCACCTTGCCTTCCAAGAATAATCCTTGTCTTTCAAGTTCCCACTTGCCTTCCAAGAATAAATCCTTGCCTTCCAAGAGCCCCATGTTTCGAACTCACGACCTCTGCTCTGCCAGGTTTGACAGCGTCCGTCCTTTGCCAGTGGAGAAGTGCCCTGGGGGGCAAACTGTGTAGGGTAAACTTTTTAAAGTGACTGGCCCCACCGCACTGCGGCCCCATACTCCAGAAACCCCACCTCCGGCCTGACCCTACGGGTTAGTATACACCGCTTGGCCCTACACGTATGGAGGGATTTTTTGGAGAGGCACAGTACCACCATGCTGGTAAGAGGACTCGAACACGGAACCTCAGCCAGCAATGCCAATGTCCTTACCACTAGAGCAAATAGACATCGGCGAGTTCACAATTTTTATTGAGAGGGGACGAGGTGGGTGTTATGAATTATTACTCATATATTTATTTCATACATATTAAATAACCAATTATAATCTGATTTTTGAAATATGAAATTTAAAATATGATTTATGAAATAGAAGCCTTAAAAAAGGCTTGCGAGTAATTTCCACGTAAAAGAATTGCAAACTTGTATAAAATTTACGTAGATTGAGTGGAGATACTTGGAGATAAGGCTTAAATAAGTATAGGAACTTCCTCTTTATTAAGCTCCTCTTTAAACCCCATTTTTGTCCAAAATGTATTTTTTGATAATATTTTGTTGGAGAATGTATGGTTAAAAAATAAGAAAATGTTTTGACTTTGCATATAAAATTATTGTTTGGAGAATGTGTAGTTAAAAAATAAGAAAAAGTTTTAAATTTGCATATAAAAAATTATTGTTTGTGAGAATGCATGGTTGAAAATGAATTTTTGAAAAAATGAGTTTCAGTCTTCATCTTGTAAAATTATTTTATGCTTGAAAAAATGAGTGTGTGTGTGTGTGTGTACAGACAGTTCTTGTTCCCTGGTCTGTTGTGGTACATCTCGTAATTAACCTCTCTCACGATACTCCAGCGATGGGACGGTGGGGGACCATTAAGGTTGGGGTTCAACCTTTTATTTTATGCTTGAAAAAATGAGCGTGAGAGAGAGAGAGAGAGAGATTGCCTGAAATGTCCACCTTTTGTCTAATTTTACGACTATTCAATTTTGAATTATATTGTCAAAACGGCCAATTTTAGATAAAACTATGCTCTTATTTGGTACCGATTAAAATTCAAATTTTAATTTAAGTCAAAGTTAACGATTCATTTCAACCACATATTTTATGGATCCCACAACTTTTTAACTACACATTTCATCAATTTCTATCAAAATTTACTAAAAATCTAATTTTAATCCCTACCAAACAGAAACACATAAAATGCCCCTTCATTGAATTTTAGAATCTAGAATCCAGATTCTAAAGTCCAAATCATGTTTGGATTCAAAAATTTATATGTATTTGGTTGAACTTTCTCATATCTAAAAAATCATCATAATTATATAACTTTGAACTCGAAATTATACATATAAATTCAAGAGAACATTTACAAAAAACATTATGTGTTTGGTTGGTTCAACTAAAAAAGTTGATTAAAATTTGTTAAACTAAGGAACTAATTTTAATTACATATTTCATTAGACCTGCAACTTTTAAAACATATATTATATCAATTTTTATTAAACTCTACTAAAAATATGTATTTTATCTAAACCAAAGAGGACGTGCATCTACAAGAGATTAGCAATAGGACGATCGAATGTTTAACAAGAATACGACAAAGTACTATTTTTTGTTATAAATATTATTGAGCCCTTTTTTGACTCTCTTTAAATTTAAACTCTTTACTTCTCATATTCATTTTTAACTTTACATTCACATAATAAAATATTCTGTGTATAAATTTAAAATTTTTCCTATTTTCTAACCATATATTCTCAAAAAATTTCTATTCAAAACATTATTTTCTCCCAATTCTTTTCATAATGGCCATGAATTGTATGTAAAATAATTATTAATAACATAGCTTCTCTTACACGATTTAAGCTTTGGTCTTGTAATTTGTGCACTCGTCTTTTTGATATGCAATTGCGACCACATATTTGAAATAAACATTTTTTCTAAAGAATAATGCTATTTGCAGTCGCTCGCTGTGGCAATCACCCTACGTGACATACACATGATAGGTGGTTATTTGTTGCATTAATGAATAAGAAATTACCATATTAATGCATCAAGTATTCACTTGCCATGTGTATGTCCCGTAGGGCAACTACCACAGTTAGCGACTACGAATAGCATTACTCTTTTCTAAAAGGGTAAAGTGATCATTGAACATGGCAAAATGATAATTTTGACGAGGCTAATATTCACACCATTTTTCTAAAAACAAGAATACATTTTAGTTACACGAAAGGTTAATTACTTTTACACATTATCACATTTATATCTCAAATTATTTTTCATCACATTCTTATACTCTAATTAACATAAATCGTTTCTGATTATGGTTTCTCTCCAAAATTTTCTTTAGGATAGAGTGGAAAAAACTCATTTGCCAATTTTATTTTTAAATAAGCAAAACAATTAATAATGCAAAAATACAATTAAATATTGGACCCTCATTTTAAATTACGTTAATAATATTTTTGGACGAAAATCATGATGAAAGACAAGATTTTCTGAGCTAATGCAATGCTAAAAATAAAAAATGTGATGAAAGAAAAAGTTAATGATATAAGTGTGACAATGAATAAATGTTAATGACTTTTAATATAATTAATTTAATGTAATTAAAATATGATGTACTTATAAAAAAATGTGTTGTGAATATAACCATCATTTTGACATTTAAAACGAATAGTGGACTTTTTTTTTCTAAAATTTTGATTTTGATCCATTCCAAACAGGGACTTAATGAGTTCCTTTTACTACTTAAACAATTGCCCCCAAAATATTATAATATTAAGCCCCTGTTTGTCATCTATTATTTGGGAAGTTAAAGATATTGGTTTGTGTGTAGAATATTTTATTGTGTGAATGTGTAGTAAAGAATGATACTGTAGTAAACAATTAACAATTTTAAAGGGGGCCAAACATTTACTTATATTGTCATATAAATTTTCTTCCATCATTTTTACCTGATTACTTTGTTTTGCAGGCAACGAAAGTGGTGACTAGTTTGATTGCACTATATGAGCTCCATTTTAATTTTTTTGGAAAGTGAGTTATGCAATAATGACATTTTGGAGAATGTGTGGTTTGAAAATAAAGATAAATTTTAGGTTTATCTAAAAAATAATTTTATTGAAAGAATGTGCAATTAAAAATAAATTTGGAGAAAAAATGGATTTTAAAGTAATGAGGTTAAAACAAGGATTATTTCATTTAAATTTTGTATACATTAAATTATTCTCCATTTAACTCAGAGGTTATTGAAAGTAATTATAGAACCGAATGTATATATAGCTAGAACCAAGATTTGACAAGTTGAGAACTGTAACAAATTAAATTTTACTATTGTTCTAGATACTTCCACCTCTATTTAACAGTTTTAAACTTTTAAGTTTAAGTAAGATTCACATGATATTAGGTCCAATCAAAGGACTTAAATCCAATGCTTATCATCGTTCATTTATGAAAATTTTGCATGTCCTAAACAATTGAGCAAAAAATTAGAATAATGTTATTTGCAGTGAAGACTACCGATAGTCGCTCTATGTGGCGTATACTTGACAGTTTTTCATTTGATGTATAATACAAAAAATAACTATCATATTTATGTATCAAATACCAAATTGTCAAGTGTATGTCACATAGGACGACTACTGACAGTCTTCACTATGAATAGCATTACTCAAAAAATTATTTTAGTATGAGCACAAAAAGCGGGTTGTATATCAAATTTAGATAAATGCATTTAACCTCTTTGTATGAACTTAACCTCCTTATACATGAAGCCCCTAGGGCATATCTCCCAGTGGCAAAGGAGAGGGCGGATAGGGCTCAGTGCGGCAGTGTGCAGAGTTCGATTCCCCGTAAGGTGAAATTGACTTTGTTGCAAGCGGGAGTTACCATATGGGTTAACCTCCTTATACATGAAGTAATATAACACACGGTTTAAATGTAAAGCCAAAACGCAGCGAATCTCCTAAAGGAATAAATGAGCAATTTTATTTTTTGCAAAGTAAACAAATAAACTTGATAAACCTGATAAGTGAAGTCTAGAAACATTCAGATCTTTATGAGGGAAATGAAATTAATTTAAAGAAAGGAAATGACAGAAGGAAAGAAAAATAAGCAACACCAACCTCATCTGCCCCCATGGCTCTGTCATAATATTACAATTTACAATCCTCACCTGTTTTTTTAGATCTCCAAAATGCATCATCATAAATTACAATCTTAAATACTATTAATGTAGCCCTTTATGCAAAAGAACAACTTCATCTAACTCAGAGTAACTTCAAGTCAGCTCTTAAAAACATTTTGTCCGTAGAAGGGGCGAGAGGACAAATAAAGGAGATACCAAGGAAAAACAAGAAAATTGGACAGCTGTTGTTATATTTTGTACAACAATTATATTGGAAGGAAGAATCGGACAAATAATCACTATCGAAAAGGGCAAAGCCGATGTGATCAAATGGGAAGAATTTTTATTTTTATTTATTTATTTATTTATTTTTAGTGGTGAGTGTGGAGGGCTGGGGGGAGGGGGGGGATGCTCGAGCATGGCTTTTGCAAAAGCAATTTTGCTTTGAACCATGCACACACATTGCCTATAACCATGCGTACGCATGGTTATTAAAAAAATAAAAAAAAATAAAAAAAATATATCTAGCTGAGGCTAATTTTTAGTTTTGATCGCTGTAGACTTGTCATGAAAATTCGCAACTTTATCTTGAAAAGTTGGCAATAATTCGTGGATTTTGAATAAGTGATAGCTTTCAATTACAAAAATAAGAAATCAACAATCTAAATCCATTTTAAGTGTCTTTACGCCAATTCTCAAACATATTCAAACTCTTAGAGTGTTCGTCAAGTTTTTGGAAGAAATCATAAGTTCTTAAGTTTTTTCTTCTTAAATGCTTATTTAATCCTAAAACCATTTGTCAATAAATCCCTTTAAGCACTCTGAATCATCCTGAAGGGGATAAATATCGTTTGAAGACAACAATTATGTATTCAAGCCTATTGTTCTTTTTTCTTAGTGCTCTCTCCTCCTATTTCTCATTATTTTCCAACAATCTCAAATGACTTTCAAACTCATGAATCAAGATCTTGTGAGGTTGGGCCATTTGATGGAACAAATTTCACCCATGATAAGACAAATTGAAGTTCCTACTAATGGTGTTGAAGATCATCTACATTCTTAATCTGAACATGACACTACATTCGGAACCAGCAGCTGGAGACTCAAATGTAATACGGTTGAAATACAAAAACACCATGAAAATGAACTAATTTGAACGGTTCACATTCTCAATGCACTTTCAAATATGTTATATGGTCTTTACATCAACACCATATCCAAAAGAGAAATTCGGGTTGTATTGGAGAATAAATAAAAAGTCGATGAGGAAGGTAAAAAGTTCTTAATATCAAGATATTTTAATTAAAATTTCTTGATAATATTCCTGTACTTTCTCAAATGCATGAATTGCAAGTACTTGTCGACAAATTGAAGGCGGTCAAAATTGAACTTCCGAAATCTTATCAAATAAGAGAAATTATTGCAAACCTCCTGATGTTGGATAGGATACAAGAAGAAGACTTTCCATGGTTTCAAAAAAATTTCTTTGAAACAAATTTGGAAACATATCCGGATTGAGAAAGAATCGAGGAAAGAAATAAGAGTGAAAACTCTTACGAAGGCACTTTAAAAGCCAATGACGTGAAAAAAAAAGAATTAAGCCGTTCAACAAATTAAACAAAAGGAAATCTTCTAATAAGGACCTCAAAAATTCTACTAAAAAGCCCAAGGGAGATTGTTTTGTACGTGGAAAATTCGAATATTAAGTAACAGATTGTCGACATCAAAAATAAAACAAGAATGATTACAAAATAAACTCTTTTAATGAAGATAACTTTGTAGCTACTGTGAGTGAAATAAAAACTATCAAAGGAAATGATCCTGATTGATGGTATGATACATGTGATACAATTCTTGTATTATATAATAAGTCACACTTCAAGAACTATCACAAATTGAATAATGAACAAGAGATGCAAGTGTATAATGAAGGCCACTCTAAAGTGATTGAGAAAGAAAATGTTGATACTATCTTCACTTTCGAAAAAATAATCACCTTAATAAATGTATTACATATTTTCAACATAAATATGAACTTAGTTAGTGGAGATTTTTTAGAAAAATCAGGCATTAAAAGTATTTAGGTAAAATTTTAGCAACGGTCCCTAACCTTTTCCATTTTTGCGGACTTTACCCTAACCTTTTAAAAATATGTACCTGGGTCTATTTGGACGGAATCCATCCATTTGACTGTTAGTTGACTAAAAAAATTTATTATAACCAAATTTGATAAGGGCAAAATGGTAACTTCGTTAATTTTATATAATAAAGAACCAAAAAATTAGGAAAAAAAAATTAAAAAAATATCTTATCTTCCACCTCACCCTACAATCACCTACCTAATCAAAACCGCCTCTCTTCTTCTCTAGTGATCCTACCAGAAACAGCCACCATCGTTGCCATCGACCCACATTGGCACCACTGTTCTTGTCACCAATTTCCACTACCAGTTTCAGATTCCTCCACCGCTACCTTCTAGCCCATCCACATTTGCCAAAAAAAAAAAAAAAAAAAAAAAAAAAAAAACTCACCAATATTCGAAAATCAAACTAAGAAAATTCACCCACCAATGATTGATGGCCACCGTCGCCACCCAAACTACTAGAATTTCATCCCCTAGCTGATGACCTTATTTCACAAACACATCTCACACAATTAAATGGGCAAATAACATCATGTGGATATCAAAATCAACCCTAAAAGCCATGGAGTCGCGCAGTCCAAAAATAAAATTGACAACTTCGATTACACCCACAGTTGTGCATCACTGCCAATCGGTTCGCCTCACCCAAATGCTCCAATTCATGATGAGACATCAACCAAAAATAGCTTCCTTTGATAGATGTCTGACTCGACAGCAAAATGAGCAGTTTCGTCTCCCTCGATTGAAAGGTTTGGGAATGGGTTTTCACATAATTTTGGAGCTCTTTTTCCTCTAAATTCAACCCACAATCCCTCAGCAATACAAATGATAATGGATCTACCCTCAATCGATCCAATTGTATCACAAATTGCTCCAATTTTGGCTTCATATTCCATACATCGATCTTTCTATTTTCATATTCTATCCGTCAACCTTTGAGTGGTGACGACTATCTTTAGGAAGTGGTGCTGGCGTTGTGGGTGCTGGTGACAACCGGCCTTTGGGTCCCACCTGTGTGGGTGCAAGTTGGGGAAGAAAAAAGTGTCGGTCATCGACCTTTCTAAAAAAAAAAAAAAAGGTTGAACCCCAATCTTAAGGGTCTCCCACAGCCCCTGTCCTGGAGCATCGTGAGGGAAGTAAATCGCAGATTATGTCTCCAAGGGTACAGGGTGGAAGACTGCTTGTACATTTGCACTTATTCAAGAGCCAAATCCATATTTCAGGATTTGAACCCTTGACGCGGCAGCCTCAAGCAAAGTTGGATTTCTCCACCCTCCCCTTTTATCACTTGCACTTTCTATTTTCATCAGGGGTAGCGTGGGTGGTTTGGTTTAGAGGGTTATTTTTCTTTAATTTCTTTGGTTTTTTATTTAGTTTTTTATGTAAGGAAAATGTAAAATTATTATTTTGTCCTTTAAAATTAGTTAAAATTGGAGTCAAAGTCAATCTTTGGTCAACTAACGATCAAATGGACAGATTCCATCCAGTTGGACCTCTATTGCATATTTTTGAAAGGTTAGGGACCTTTGGTGACACAAATTGAATATTAGAATAAAGACCGCAAAAATAGAAAAGGTTAGGGATCGCTCTACAATTTTCCTAAGTATTTATAAGTCCAGAAAATTTGTACTATATCAAAATTAGAAATTTGTTGGAAAAATCTATTATTGTGATTGAATGGTCAAATAATGTACTTTTGACAATATTAATAAGAATAACGTTGATTTTATTTATTGATTTTTTTATTACTTTATGACATATTAGATTGGGTCATATAGTTACTAATACATATGAAAATAATTTTACACTATGTTATGATATGATATACATAAATGTAGAACTTGTATGGATTCTAAAATAGCTAAGAAACTTATTATAGTGTGAATAAGACTTCATATATTTAGAAATTGTTCATTCGAATATATGTGAATTGAATGTCTTGTTAACTAGTTGAGAAAATAGATATCTTACTACCTTCATAGATGATCATTCAAGATATGCTTATGTTTATTTGATGAAATATAGGCACGAAGCATTTGACATGTTTAGAACCTATAAAAATGAAGTTGAAAATCACTTAAATAAGAAAATAAAAATCCTAAGAAATGATAGAGGTAATGAATACTTTTCAAGTGATTTTAATTTATTTTGTGAACAAAAAAAAAAAGCATAATGTATCAATGTTCTACACCTAGGCCACTCAAACAAAATGATTTAGCTGAAAGAAAAAAATAGGATATTAGTTGATATGATAAATGTCTTGTTAACATTTGCTAATTGCCATTTAACTTGTGGGTCAAGCTTTATTAAGTGTATATAAAATATTAAATAAAATTCTTTCAAAACTCACAAAAGTTTCTCCTTATGAATTGTGGAAATGAAGAATATCAAACATTGGATACTTCGAAATGTGAGGGTGTTTTTCTTATTGTAAGAACACGAACCCTGAAAGAACTAAGTTGGGTCCAAAAAGCATCAAATGTACCATTGTTGGATATGTTGGTAATAGCAAATCTTATAGACTATTAAATTTGGAGATAAATGTGATAATCGAATCCAATGGTGTTGAGTTCTTTGAGAATCTATTATTTTAGGATAATGACTTAAGGAAAACTCAAGAGAAGATTTCTAGCTCTAGTGGAACACTAAAGGAAACATCTTCTAAAAGTGTTGATGAATCTAGTGAACCTTGAAAAAGTTAAAGAACTCCACCGGAAAAGACCTTAGGACTGAATGAGATAGATTTTCAACTTATTTTACTTTACTTGGTAGAGAAAAATGTGAAGAATGTTTTGGAACAATACCTTTTATTCTACAAGTTGAGACCGATCAGACTTACAAAAAGTTATGGTTTCTTGGGATAGTATCTTTTGCAAAGATGTTGTTAAAGATGAAATGGATTCAATTATGTCAAAAAATACAAGAAAAATTATTGATTTATGCCTTGGATCTAAACATAATGATTGTAAATGGATGTGTAGGAGAAAATACATTGTAGATGGTACTCTTAATACTTTTAAGCTAAATTAATATCTAAAAGTTATTGACAAAAAGAAAAAATTGAATATTTTGATACATATACACCATAGCTAGAATAACGTTAATTATAATATTTACATTAGCATCCATATATACTTGCACACTCTTCAAATGGATGTCAAAACGAAATTTCTAAATGGGGATCTCGATGAGGAGGTCTATATGAAATAATCAAAAGGAATTGTTCTACTCAATGATGAACATAAGATGTACAAGTTAGTAATTCATTTTGAGAAAATTACCAAAGAAATGGCATGAAAATTTTGACTTAACAATTATTTCTTTTTGTTTCTTACATAATAGTATAGACAAGTGTATAAATTTCAAAGTGTATGATGGATATATTGCGTTTATTTGCTTGTAAGTTGATTTTGAGTTATCACATAAATTGAATAAGAGGAAAATTGGATTTCTATTTTCCACATTCAAGATGAAGGATATTGGACGAATGAATACTATATTAGGTATCAAAGTTAGAAAAATTAGTGGGGACTATTCTTTGAATCAATCACATTATATAGAGATTGTAATAAATAAATTCAAGTTAAATATAAAAGAGTTTAGTACTATTTTAATACAAGTTCTAAACTCATAAAGAATGATGGACGAGCAATTGTTCAACTAGAATAGGCAAGTGCTATATGTAATCTTATGTATGTAATTCAATGAACATAATCGGATATATCATTCGCAATAAGGAAAATCACTAGGTTTACTAGTAATTTGATCAATGAATATTGGAAGGCCATTGGGTAAGTTATTGGTTATTTAAAGATAACCAAAACCTAAATCTACAATATACTAAATTTTCGATTGGATTAGAAGATTTACCAATGCAAGTTGAATATCTAACCATGGTAAAAGTAAATCTACTTAGTGTAGGGTATTTACTCTTTAAGGAGGTGTAATTTTTTGAAAGTTCAAGAAAAAAACATGTATAACACATTGAACATAAAATTTGAATTCGTGGCATTAGCCGACATTGAAAAAGAGGCTAAGTGGCTTAAGGATCTTCCATATGAAATACATTTAAGATTGAAGAATACATCTTTGATATCTATTTTATACTATAGTCAAGCCATGTTATCAAAGGCATACAGTGAGGTATGCAATAATATGAATCTAAGACATGACTACATAAGAAAATTAATCATAGATGAAATAATTTTTCAAAATTAGTTAAGTCAAATGCGAATTTAGTGGATTCTTTTTCTAAAAACTCTTAATATAGATTTAGTAATATCACAACGAGTAGGATGTGATTGAAACTCTTAAATTAAAAGATTCACTAATGACGAAAATTCTACCTATTACTCCTAAAATTGTAATATACATGAGTTCAAAGGATAACAACAAGTCATTTAACAAGTAAATAGTTTCAGCATCATTATATCCACAAGGATCCTATACTAAAACTAATAGTGTTTGTTGTTACTTAAAAGAGAGTTGAGCTTTAAATTCTTAATAAAGTTCAGTACGAAGTTTCTCTCTTAAAGTTCGACGAAGAGTATAAGCGCAATTGTGTTAAGCGAGTTTTAAGAATATTGTGAAATGCTTGACATGTGTGTGTACTATCACCGATATCACCACAAGGAATAGCTAATTCAAAGCTATCATGCTGCCTACAATTTCAATTATACCTTGTGAGAATTATACTATGGTTAGATTCAAATAGAAATAAATGCATAATTGTTGATAGTTTGTATTTGCGATCCATATGATTCTGAAAAAGTGAGATTTTATATTTTGTTCAACAATTATATTGAAAGTGAGAATTGGAAAAATAATTACCACTGAAAAAGAAAAAATCGATATGATATTGGTGAGGGGCAATATTTAAACACATGCGTAAGCATGGCTTGCTTCAGCAAAAGTAGAAACAATTTTCATTGAACTTTGATCTTTTATTGGCTTTTAATGAAAATTTATAACTTTTTCTTGGAAAATTGGCACTAATTCATTGATTGTGAAGAGAAAATTATAAATAAGTGATTTTCAATTACAAAAATAAGAAATCAACAATCTAAATCCACTTTAAGTATCTTTACTCCAATTCTCATACATATTCATACTTTTATAGTGTTCATCAAGTTCTTGGAAGATATTACAAGTGTTTTAAATACTTTTTTCCTAAAGACTTGTTACATTCTACAAATCATTCACCGATGAATCCCTTCAAGTCTTCTAAAACATCCTAGAGTGGGAAAATATTGACAATGATTACGTGTTCAAGCCTATTGTTCTTGTTTTTTGAGTGTTGACTCCTCCTATTTCTCATTATTTTCCAACGCCTGTAACGCAGAAAAAGAAGTTGATATTTTCACTCATTATACTGTCTAGTTAGTCAACACAGGGTTTTGGTCACTACTGTAGTACATAAACAATGTCTATGTACTACTACAAAGAATATTAGTTTCTGAATGAATGACCATGTACTACAGTAGTGAATATTATTTTCTTAATGAATGATCAAGTTGCGGGCCAGAGGATTCAGCACGATTTTGTATCTTCTTCCCATATCTCTATGCAATTGGAATTATTCTTGCAGCAAGACCTTGCTAGTAATGTGGTTCATATTTGCAGGATTTATGTAGCAAATAACATGGTGCAAAGTTGGAGAGAAATTGCCCCAAGTGTATTTAGAAAACTTTTTCTTTTGCAAATATTTGTATGGAATTAGATATCATCTCCTCCGAACATCTTTTGACTACCATTAGACCTGACAGATAAGAATGTTTTAGAATAGACGAAGTTGTCATTGGTTAAAGTTGGAAAGAAGTAACTGACTTATTTCAATCATGCTTTGTGGACAACCATGGATGACAACTTCGTTTATAGAATGAAAAGTGGCATTCTGTCATATGACAATTATAACAAAAACCTGTTTTTGAGGCTAATAATTTTTTCCCAACACACTAATTGTCAACAAAGTTGTCATTCATGATTGCAAAAATAGCATTGTTGAACTTATTTTGACAGCTAGCGTTACTTCCTTATGTAAGTGTTATGCCCTAAGTCCAATTGACTTTGGACATAAAACACCTTTTAATATATAATTAATGCAATTTTATAGCAGATCTATTATTTTATTAATATTCAATTAAATTAAATAATAGAGTCCGTAGATTCAAATCTTGGTAATTTGTTAATCACAAGGAGTTGTAATTGTGAAATACAAATTACATATGATTAAATCTTAAATCGTCCGTGGTCGTAAGTAATAACGAGATACGTGTATCATTATTACGGATAGACTATCACGTGTGACATTTCTTACTTGTAAAGTAAGTAGTTGATCTCGCAAGCTTAAGTGTGGTAACACTTAAATAAACATTTGGATAATTTGTTGTAAAACAAAACATTGGAGACCCACCGAGAGATTCCACATGGATAACTATTTGAGTGTCAAGGGTTAATCTCTAATGTTCAGTAGTGGGATTGGTCCTTTGACTTGAGGTCGTCATAGCACCTTATATGAGGACAGTTATACTTTGACGGTGTTGAATGTTGCTCTGTCAAGGGTCTTTAATACGCCATCGTTCGAGTATGTTAAGAATCATATGAAGGTTGTGAATGACCAATGGAGGATTCGTCACTCTTAGATAGTAAGAGATTATGATCTACATTTTATTCAATTAAGTCGATAACAAAATTCTTGGCCAATATGTACTCATAAGTCGAAAAGGAGTTTTCGACTTATATTGACTTAATAGTGGAATGAAAGATATGATCGATAATCGAGATTGATTCACTTCCATATCTTGTAATTGATCGGATCATATTGACGAAGGGATTATAGTTTCATGGTAAATAAACGAGTTTGGTTTTGTCATACCACGTGACATTTCCCATTATATATATTGCCTTAACACATTATTAGATGTTAATTTGGGATGACGAGTATGAATTGGTGATAAATTAAAAGGGTATTTTAATTTATCAATTTTGATTAGATCAAAATAATATTTCACGTCGTTCAGTATCGTGATCGGGAACCTGATGGGTCGCACACAAAACGAGAACTGGAAGATTGTGATTTGTCAAATAATTAATTTAACAAGCGTTAGATAAATTAATTAATTGTGTTGCTTATTTATAGGCCCAAATTAATTAGTTAGATTAATTAATTCACAGATCGAATTTAATTAAATGGATTAATTAAATATTGCATCGGATCAAGCCAAGGCCGTTTGGGCTTATATAAATAAGTGATTAAGGTTTACAATTTTGTAGAAATTCATTATTCTTGCTAACACAAGAAAAAAACTCTAATCTTACAATCTTATTTTTTATGTGGATCACCATTGGAGACTGGACAATTGGACAACTGTGGGAGGCAGATCAAGTTGGAACAAAGAAAAAGCAAAGGGGTTTGCAGATCCAGAAAATGTATCACTTTTATCACAATTTCTATAAACACAAAGAGATATGTTGTGGGAATTGAAAATTACTTTAATTTTCCGCTTTGCACATTAAGTAGATTCCCAATAGTGGCATCAAAGTCTGTTTTGTATTTGTTAGATATTGTTTTAAATTTTTTGAAACAATCAAAAGTTGATTGTTGTTCTTTTCTCGTTTCTAGCATTATAAAATTTTATGTTTCATATTTGTGAAATCTGATTTCGAAATTTATAAATAAAAAAAAAAGGGATTGGTGGTGGTAGGTGATTGGTGATAGTGACCACGACCATGGAAGGGAAGGGCCATGTGGCCATCTACCGCAGGAGGTAGCGCACACGCTGCCAAATGCTCTGACAGCGTGCGTGTCACCAGAGGCTAATTGCAGAGCGACAATCACAGCTGTGATTGTTACTCGCTGCAGCCACACAGTAGTGCGAACGCTGCAACAATGGCTGACGCCGCCACTGTATGACAGCGATGACGTTTGGCCACAAGCGTAAGGGATGGCGCCGGCTATGTTGCGTTAACCTAAAACAATTTTAGGGTTTTCAAAAATTGTAGGTATTTTGGGATGGGGGCTTGTGACATAAATAATGAAACTTTTAGGCCCCTGGTTGTAATTATTTTAAAAGGGTCATTTTGCAATTTTTAGATGGAGAGCTAGTCATGCAATTAACGAAATTGAAGGCACTAGCTATTAATTTAAAACTTGGGTCAAATTGCAATTTTCAAAATGGTTTTGAATTTGAAATTTAAAATGGTTTTAAAATTATTTATTTAATGGGTTTTAACCTATATTATTAATTTTGACCCAAATTAAAATTTTATTTAAAATTGGCAACTTCCATATTTTTGTTAAAATTAGATTTGACCATAAATTGAATTTTATTTTATTTAGGAATGCTATCGTAGATTAAAATATCGATTCAATTTAAATTAGAGTTGGACTCTAAATTAATAATTAATTAAATTTTGATTTTAATTAATTGCTAACCCAAATATATACTAGAAATTAGAATTGGATTCTAATTTGATATTTAATTAAAATTTAATTTTAATTAAATTGTTCTGTCCTAAAATTTGTTCCTATTAGAGTTGGACTCTAATTTGATATTTAATTAAAATTTTGATTTTAATTAAATTAATTCGCCCTATATCTCGAAATCAGAGTTATACTCTAATTTTGTTATTTAATTAAAATTTGATTTTAATTAAATTCAACCGCCTTAAGTTTTGAAATTATAGTTGGACTCGAATTTGATATTTAATTAAAATTTGATTTTAATTAAATAGTTTTGCCCTATAATTATGGATTACAGTTGAACTCTAATTCGGTTCGGTATTTGACTAAAATTTGATTTTAATTAAATATGCCCGCTAATTAAATTAATTGTTTAATATAATTAATTAATTATGTAATTGTTCCGGTCCATTTGTCTAAAATAGTTTAGACGATCTTAATTGCTAGAAACTTGAAATGTATTTGCATATAATATTAGCTATTATATTAGCCCACATTTATGTGATGATTGTATTATTAGTGGACGATTATGGACTTGACCATGTGAATGTGTTGAATAGTTAATTTTATTCATGTCGTTTTATGAGCCTACAAGCTCTTAATCATTTTGGACCTGGGAGTATGTTATTGTTATTTTTACTATGTGCCTACGAGTCCAATTTCATTTAGGCTTGTGTGCCAACTAGTATAGGATACATGTTGCAGTTAGACTAATTGAAGAAACAAGAAGAGGAGGAGACCATGGAGATTAAGCATTGTATGAGTTAATGCAATACCCTATATGAATTGACCAACTAGTCTTCATCATGGCTCGGGAGGACTAGATAGTAAAAGTCTATAATCGTCCACACTATTATTTTATATATATATATATATATATATATATATATATATATATATCACGGATATAAATTTTAGAAGCATGTTAAGCAAACACATAAGATGTGTGAAGACAAAGAATTGCCAGCTTAATGATCTGGAAGTTGTATGGAGATACAATTGATAATAGTATTTAGCCAAATATTATATTAAGGCTTATTGAGTACACTCAAGGTTTTAACATAACATATGGGATCTCAACCCACTAGAAGTCGAGTATGGACTCCAGAAATTTTTGTGAGAGGGCCATAAATTTGAATTAAACAATGAGAGAATAATTAATTTAATAAAAGTACATGTTAAATTAATTGATGCATTTTATATATTATTCTTTTTCTTTTCGTCATTTACATTTATATTGAATTTTGAGTAATCATATATTTTGAATGACATACTGGATGCCAACAACCAAACTATAATTTCTTGATTGGCACTGCAATCTGAGAATTTGTTCTCAGGCATGGGAAAGTTGGTTGTCCTTAAGTAGTCCTTTCGTGAGACACCTGATCTTGACTCGATTAAGGAAGATGTGGCTACTGTAATAAACTGAGTCATGACAATAGTACTGCACATATGTGATGCTTTCAACTATGTCAATTGAGTTATAAAAACAATTTGAGAGTATAGATGCTAACGCATAATTTTTCATTTCAAAGAGTTGTATGATAATAATCATATGTAGAAGGATAAAAGACTTCCAAGCAGCTATACTGATACAAAATGATAGAGTAATCTTCAGTTAATGCTTAGATACTAAAGATGACTGACGTTGAGAATAGTCTCAATGAGATTCAGTCATGAACTACGAACTAAGTATTGACTTAGTTCTGCAATCTCTGTCAGAGAGTTATTTACACTAATTATGGATTATGATATGAATAAGTTCGAATGCACACCCATTGAGTTGCTTAACATGCTTAGAACTCTTACGCCCAGTATCAAAGTTAAAAGTGGGCAAGCTATTGATTCCTCTAAGGATATTAAGAGGAAGTCTAAAGAGGATTTATGAAAGCGTCCAATATGGCTATGACCGTCAAAGCGAAGGATAATACCAAATCTAATGACCTTTGATTTCATTATAGAATGAAAAGTCATTGGAAGAAATATTGTGTAGCTTACATCTATTTCACGAGTTTCTTAGGTATTTGATACCAGATGTAGATTTCATATTTATACAAATATGGAGAAACTAAATAGAAGTAGACCACTGCGAAAGGGAGAAGTTGACCTACACGTTGAAGATGAGCAAAGGTTGCTACATTCCTGTAGGAGCATACTTTTTGCTGTTGCCTTTTGACTTAGTATTGGAATTAGAAATGTTGTTTTGTACCCATCATAACTGGAACATTAAAATGAATTTCATGTTCATACATAAACTATTTTAATGTTAAGGACAATTGTTGTTCCGACTTATCTTGATTAAGATCTTAATAGTTATGGTGAGCTACAAAATAACTTTTATATTCTAAATACTAAACATTCTATAATGAGTGTAGAAGTTAAGAGGCATAAAAGTAATAATCTGAGTAATACCCAAATCCGGCATTGCAGACCTGGTCATATAAATGAAATGCAATTTCAAAATTATATAGAGATGTATACGTAGAGTCAATTGATTTTGAATTGTTTGATAAGAGCAAAACATACCTGTTTGGCACAATGACCAAATCTTCTTTTACTTGAAAATGAATAAATCTGTATAAATATTGGCATAATACATAGTGATGTATATAGACCCATGTCAATTAATGTCAGATGAGGTTTCTCTTATGTCATCAATTATCATGTATACTTGATAAAAGTCAAGCATGAAGTTCTTAAAAGGCTCAAAAGATTCAAGCTAGAAGTAGAGAAACAAATAGGTAAAGATACCCTCACATTAAGATCCGATCGAAGCGAGAATATTTTAAAGATAAGATTATCTAAGAGAGAATGAGATTCTCTTGCAGTAAACTCCTCCATATACACTGTAACATTGTGGTGTATCTGAACGAAGGAATCATAAACTATTAAATATAGTCCAATTAAAAATGAGCCATACAAATCTCTCAAAATCGTTTTGGAGTCATGCACTGATTGCAGTGTGCTACACACTAAATCATGTCTCATCTAAGTTGGTTAACAAAATTTCTTACAAGCTACGGAAAGGCAATAATCCCAACTTATCTCATATGAAAGTTTGGGACTGTGACACTTATTTGAAGCGCATTGAATCGGATAAACTTGAGTATATATATCCGAAGAATACATATTTATGGGATATCCAAAACAAATATTTGGATATCAATTCTATTATCCCATTGGGAAGAAAGTTTTCGTCTCATGATATATCGTCTTCTTAAAAAAAATGTTTACTCTAGGAGAGGAAAGTAAGAGCCAAATAGAACATGAAAAAGTTCAAGAGTCTATGGATATAGTTTACTAAGTAGATAAATCTGAGTTTGATCCCATATCTAATGTGGGGATATACTCTTATTCAGGAAGTAGAGACTCCTGAGGACATGTCAGCTCTGTGTGAATCTAGTAGGATCATTCGACCTTCAAGAAGGTGCGAATCCATGATTATTAATCAGGCATTGCTGATACAGGATGATGAACCTATGAATTGCACAAAAACAAACTCAAATGTTGACTTAAAAGAGATAGCAAAAGGCCATAAAATTCGAAATGAACTCGACATATGTGAACAAAGTTGGGACTTTGGTTAACCGTCCTAGTAGAATAAAACCCATAGGTTGTAAATAGTTTATAAGGAAAAGGCCGACACGGATGAGAATATTCATACATACAAAGCAAGGCTAGTAGCAAAAGGTTAAGTGTTGACCTTGACAAAACCTTTCTCCTGTAACCATGCTAAAGTTTATTCGAATTTTGATTGCATTAGTTTCATACCGTGACTATGGGTTAAAACAAGTCTCTTGGAGTTGAAATTTTCGATTTGATGAAAAAATCAAAATTTTTTATTTTATCAAATATGAAGAAGAATTAAGTGTTTAAAAGAAGATAGTGGGAGTATTGTTGCATTCCTAATATTATAGGAAACGACATCCCTATAATTCAATCATTGAAATAATGGTTGTTAAAAGATTTATTCATGAACGATATGGGAAATCAACTTGATCTATAGAGATAGATCTAGAATATTACTTAGCTTATCCTAATTTATATAGATAAAATCTTGAGAAGATTTTATATGGAGAAATTGATTTATTCTTAAACGGTGTATTGGAAAGGTTCCAAACATGAAAAAATCGTTGGTTCAATAGTAGAAATCTAATACATGATTGCTTCAGAAGCAGAAAGGAATTGCAATGTGGATCAAGATGTTCATTAATGAACTTGAAGTAGTTCCTAACATTGTTGATTACATGTCATTGTATTGTGATAACAATGAAGCCATTGCACAAGTGAAGGAAATGAAGTCTCATCAATGATCCAAACATAAATTAAGACGGTATAATCTCATCAGAGAGATAATATATAGAAATGATGTAAAGAGAATGACGAATTTCCATAATTAATAATATTGTAGATCCACTGACAAAGAGTTGTCACAGTATAAACATGATCGTCATGTAGACTCTTATGATATTGGATATATAAGCGATTGGATCTAGTGGAAGTGGGAGTTTGTAAGTGTTATGCCCTAAGTCCAATTGACTTTGAACACAAACACATTTTAATATATAATTAATATAATTTTATGGCAGATCTATGATTTAATTAATATTCAATTAAATTATATAATAGAGTCTGTAGATTCACAATCATGTGTGGCATTTCTTACTTGTGAAGTAAGTAGCTGATCTCACAATCTAAAATATGGTGACACTTAAATAAACACGTGAATGTTTTGTTATAGAACAAAACATTGAAGACCCGCCGAGAGATTCAACATGAATAACTATTTGAGTGTCAATGGTTAATCCCTAACATTCGATAATGGGATTGGTCCTTTAACTTGAGGTCGACATAGTACCTTATATGAGGACAGTTATGCTTAGATGGTGTTGGATGTTGCTCCTCCAAGGGTCGCTAATACGACATCGTTCAGGTATGTCAAGAATCGTATGAAGATTGTGAACGACTAATAGAGGATTCGTTACTCTTAGATAGTAAGAGATTGTGATATGCATTTCATTCAATTAAATCGATAACGAAATCATTAGTCAAGGTGTACTCATAAGTCGAAAAGGAATTTTCGATTTATATTGACTTAATAGTGGAATGAAAGATATGATCGATAACCGAGATGGACATAATTTCATATCTCGTAATTGATCGGATCATATTGACGAAATGATTATAGTTTCACGGTAAACAAACGAGTTTGATTTTGTCATATCACGTGATATTTTTCGTTACATGTATTGCCCTGACACATTGCTAGATGTCAATCTGGGATGACGAGTGTGATTGGTGATAAATTAAATGAGTATTTTAATTTATCAATTTTGATTAGATCAAAATAATATTTCACGTCTTTCGACATCATGATCGGGAACCTGATGGGTCGCATGCAAAAAGAGAACTGGAAGATTGTGATCTGTCAAATAATTAATTTAATAAGCGTTGGATAAATTAATTAATTGTGTTGCTTATTTATAGACCGAATTAATTAATTGGATTAATTAATTCACGGATCGAATTTAACTAAATGGATTAATTAAATATTGGATCCGGTCAGGTCAAGCCTGTTTGGGCTTATATAAATAAGTGATTGGGGTTCATAATTTTGTAGAGATTCATTATCCTTGTTAGCACAAGAAGAAAACCCTAATCCTACAATCTTGTTCTCTGTGTGGATCACCGTTAGAAGTTGGACAATTGGACAGCTATGGGAGACAGATCAAGGTTGCTGAAGCAAAGAAAAAACAAAGGGATTTGCTTATCCAGAAAAGGTATTACTTTATAACAATTTCTATCTAAACACAAACAGATCCGTTGTGAGAATTGAAAATTGTTTTAATTTTCCGCTGCGCATGTTAAGTAGATTCCCAATACCTTAAACACACTATGACAGCATAAGTCTAAGGCCAACAACTATTTTCACTTAAAAAGTAAGAAAAAATTAGCATATCCAAACTTGTTCAGAAAGAGCTTACTTTAAGCTTCGCCGAACATGTTCTATGCTTATCCAGTGAATTACGGCCAACATTTCAATTCAAAAACAGCATAGCTATACTGTGTTAGCGAGGCTATACATAATGTAGTAAATTTTTGTATTAATTAAATAGTTTGTAAATGCTATTCAACTGGCTGTAGTGTAATTCTTTAAGGCGGGACTATACACAAAAATGTCAGGACAATTACCAGAATATTATAGAAATAAAACAACGGACTGGAACAACACGAATTACATATTTTGCTTTCATATCAGTAATTAAAACTGCTAAGCAAAAGGTCTAACAAGTTATGAAGATATGTGATGTCCCCATACTTATAATTAATTCTAAAATTGTTGATAAAGTTTGTTAAGGACAGATATTACCTTATGGCTCCCTGGACACGCGAAGTTCTCAAGAATCTTACAAAAGACTGGTGACTTCTTCAAGAACTGCAGCTCGTAGGACAAAATCTGCAACATTTGTTAAGCATCTTACACTAATGCTCAATAATCTGTGTCCAGGAATCCTGATTTTTCTTCCATCTAAAAAAGAAAGACAAAGGTAATGCTTGGTTTTGAATAACAAGATTCATGAGAGAGACTTGTTCAATTCAATGGGTAATCATTTTATGTTAGTACCTCACAATTATCACTTCGATCTACTATGTTCCTATGATAAAATGACTAGCTTTTTAAGGATCCAAACTAAATTTTCCATGCCTATAAGTGAATAATTAAACAAGATTTCGTGCTTGAATGTTCAATTCTTCAAACAGCTTTGTTTAGCATCTGTTAAAACAAGTGTTGGAATTTTTATCGAAAATTGGTTGTGACCAATTTTAAATGATTATTTAAGTGGAACTCCTTATTTGGTGAATGAGAAATTAAGTCAAAAGTAAATTACTACTTACATTCTTGAAATTAGTGAAAAATCGTATAGAATATTGTGGAATATTCTAGAAATATATGGATGAAAAGATGTGTCTTTTAGTATGAAGAATCATGAATACGGGTACAATTAATTTTCAATAATTATGTCTCTTAATGAGATGCGTCTCTTGGTATAATTGTGTCTTTTGACATACCTTTCCAACCAATATATATTGAATCCATATGTTTGGATTTAATCATTCGGAAATTCAAGTCAATAGATAATTCCATATCATTTCATTATATGTCTACAATTTAATTTGCATTAAACACTTGCATCAAAGTCATGGTTATGGTAGAGAGGGAATTCCGTTCGAGTTCGTTGATCTAAGCAATTTGGAGTGCTCCTCTGGTTAGACGTGATTGTTGTATATTAGGAGATAATTGTCGGGAAAACCATTAGCACTCATGTGGGGCAAATTCATTTTAAGGACAAAGTGTTCAACACTTGCCTCAACCGAAAGTCCATCGCTTGCATTCTCTTGTTTCATTTTCTAATTTCTTTTATTATACTTTGATTTCAGAAGAAGATTAACTTTATTTACATGTTTATATTGCAAGGTTCGATCCTAAGAATGACTTGCTTTTGTTCAAAAATCGAAAAGAGATTAATTCATATTCATACATTCGGATTCAATAACTATTATTGTTTTTCTTCTCAAATTCATTTCAGTAAGTCGAAATTACGTTTCAATTTCACGCTAATAAATGACATGATTATATAATATGCACAATATCGGTAAAATTTTCCGACAATCTTAAGATGAACTTTGTTTGTTGTGCATAAAAATATTCTGTTAAATACCAACATCTGTCTCATTTTGGAATTTGTGAATTATGGAGCATACATGAAATCAAATTGAATAAGTTAGATTGTTGTGACCGTCGATGGCATTACTTCAAGTTATACATATAAGTCAGCCATAAAAATATGATGTGGCTAAGGCCATGAAGTTGAACAAAGTTTGATGGTCGGCCAAGAATATATATTAAATGCACACTGATACATTGCTGCAAATTGAACTAATGACTTTGGATCGAACTTTGAACATTATGGCATGTGCTTTCTTTTAAATATTTAAAAGGAAAATGCATGTGTTTTGAATTCTCTCATGTACCAGCATGCATTTTTGGTCAAAAATGGTAGCTATGAATACAAATCATAAGACCAGCTTTGTTTGTCATGAAAGCAGTAAATGATTTCCCATTAAGAAAAGTGAAAGTTAATTACCGTGAATGCCTTTTCAATTACATGTCCGTTGCATAAGATCTATTATAAAAATGTGCTATTCATTTATGTATGGTTGCAAATGTTGGCTGCCTAAGTGGTTCCGTTTACTTGTGGTGGAATAAAGATACATTAAATATATGGTTAATGCAATTCATGTTGAAAATTGAATTTTGATTGTGACTCTCCGTTGAATTATAAATTATGTTTTGATGCCCCAGTTTGTATCTGTCATTGAAATAAATGATTGGAATAATGTGATTTTTCATTTTAAATCAAATTATGAATTGATTAATTATAAATGGACTTTGTGAACCATGTCATATTTTGCAAGTCGATAATTCAAGTTAAAAATTATGAACAGGCATATAGTTTCATGATTTTGACGTATAGAATTTATTTGTCGATACAATGGCCTTCGCCTTGTTTGGAATGATTATGCAAATATGCATGGAGGAAATCTATGTTCCTTCGTTTGGATAGGCAACTTTGTTAGGTGACTATATGATAATCACGGAAAGAGGATATGGAAAGTGACATTATAGTGTTATTTGTATAAATGTAAATTCCAAATAGTGAATTCATTTGGTGAATCCATACAGGCGTTTGGATTTTGGATAGATTTTTTGGTTTGTATATGTAAATCTGGTATATAAGGTATGCTATTACATATACGGTAAACTGTTGCATATATGGTATGCTGGTGCAAATACGGTAATCTATTGCAAGTACAATATGTTGGTGCAAATATGGTATGTTGTTGCATATACGGTAATTTGTTGTAAATACGATATGTTGGTGCAAATACGGTATGCTGTTGCAAATACAGTATGTTTGTGCAAATACGGTAAGCTGTTACAAATACGGTAAATTGCATATACGGTAAGCTATAAATACGGTAAACTGCATATATGTTAAACTGTAAATACGGCAATCTGCATATAAGATAATTTTTATATACGGTGTGCATAAATACGATACATTGCATATACGATATGCATAAATCCAAATATCTAAATTTCATATACGGTGTATGTTCATCCCGTATTGATTTGAAAATCATAGTAACCTTGATTTATCAAGATAGCCTCAAATAATTCTATGAAATTAAATGAGATGACTTATGCAAAATTATAGTTGTATAAGAGTATAACAAAATGTGGTTTTGTTCGAATTATTTTAAAGTAGAAATTGTTTGCCCAATTATTGGGATGTGAATATATTTTATAAAGTACAAATGGTGTTTATAGTTGGCAATGGTGCCAGATATCCTTGAAAATAATGATTGTAAAATGACATTCATTTGTAACAGATAAAAATCATGTTATGCAAATTGTGAGAATATTATGAAATATTTTAGAGGTATGTCCTTTTGTAAGGTTGTGACTTTAAGAACACAACTTGTAAACCTATGATTGATTAATTCATTCAAATGTAAATATGGAGAATAAGGAGAAGTTACTTGGTCTTCTTCATTGTTGAATTTGACTTCAATCTTGGAATCAATTAAATTAGTATATGCTTTGAAAGTGTTGTTGGTCTATGTGATGACCTTGATTTAATTTGGATGATCAAATTAATATGGTTAATTGAATTACAATTTCGAATGGAAAATGACTTTCATTTGTATGAATCTACGACTACTATTTTGAAAGTATTTAGACTTTCACGAAGCACTTGATATGGATATTGTCTAAGTGATAAATGGATTGAACTATGAAAGAGTTGATAAACTCTAAGTTCAAGAATAATCCAAAAATGTGGGGGTTAATATTAATATTTGAGAACTTAGAGGAAATCCTCCCAGTGTCACTGAACTTTGCAGAAAATCTCTTAAGAGGTCACCGAACTTCAATATATCCTTAAATAGTCACTGAACTTTTTCAAAATCCTTCAAGAGGTCACCAAATTTCAAAACGTCCCTAAATAGTTACTGAACTTTACTTAAATTCCCCCAAGAGGTCACCCAATGTTGCAAGTTGGGACCCCATACATAACTAGTTTAGTGACGTTTCAAGGACTTTTTGCAAAGTTCAATGACCATTCAGGAACATTTTGAAGTTCGTGACCTCTTGGGGGATTTCGGCAAAGTTCAGTGACTATTTAGGGATGTATTGAAGTTCGGTGACCTCCTAGGGGATTTTCTGCAAAGTTCAGTGATCATTGAGAGGATTTCCTCGAGAACTTATATCAAAAGTTCAAGTCGTGTAGGTGCAATGCTACTACTTGGATATATATCCCTAATTTAAGAATTGTGGGGATAACTTAATCTAAAGTTATACTTTTTTGTACCTCTTAAGAAAATGACCCAAGACTTCTGAAGAAGCAATGTTTATTCCGAAGGCATCGCATTGGAATGACGCTATCAAAAGTGAGATATATTTCATAGTGCAAATTCATATATGGGAATTGATAGATATACCTATTGAAAATAAGCCTTGGGGTGTAAATGGATTAAAACCTGATTGATTCATTGTCAAATATAATGCTAGATTGGTTGCCAAAGGATATAGACAGAAAGATGGATTTGACTTCTTTACCTACTCACCCATGACTATAATTACTTTGATAAGGTTACTAATTGCAACTGCGGCAATACATAACCTAAAGTTTTACCAAATGGATGTGAAAACGGGATTCATAAATGGTGAGTTAGAAGAAAAGATATACATGGAGCAACTTGAATGTGTCTCCAAGTGAAAGTCACCAAGTTATATGGACTGAAACAAGCTCCTGGTACTAAAAGTTTAACAAAATGATGTTATCAAATGAGTTCAAAATAAATGAATGTGACAAAAATATACCAGATGCCAATGTGTTTCTATGTAGACAATATATTGATAATGGGCAATAGTCACGAAGTGGTGCTAAACGCCAAGAAAATGCTTATGAAATATTACGACATGAAAGACATAGGTATTGCAAATGTAATATTAGAGATAAAAATATCTGGAACATCGGAAGGAATTGTACTTTCCCAATATCATTATGTTGAGAAAATATTTAAACAATTTGAAGTATTAGAAGAAAGTTCGGAAAAACATATTGACACAAGTCTACACTTGGTCAAAATAAGGGTGAAAGCGTGTTACAACTGAGATATTTACAAGTAATTTGCGTTCTAATGTATATTACAAACTGCACTTGATCGGATTGCTGTGAATAAACTCAGTAGATTCACGAGTAATCCAAGCCATGATTATTGGGTGGCATTGACAAGGGTCCTTAGGTATTTGAAATACCATGACCTATGGATTATATTTTACAAAATATCCTGCAGTATTTGAAAGATATTGTAATGTGATGATATACACTAAATTTAAAGTGGATGAAAAGGGATGAAAGTCGACCATGACGGTTGTTTGGATAAACAAGAACAATTGGATTGGAGAATATCCATAAAATTCGAATTCATTGCAATGCTTTAATGATGATATTGAATATTCATGTATGAAGTCTACTAGTAAATATGATCGACTCATGTAATAATTTGATAGAAATCTTTCGATCCTATTTGGAATTGAGAAAACTTTAGATAAAGCTAATGAGATGCATATAGCTTTATAAAAGGATTTCTTAGTTGGTGACAATGTGTATCTATCAAATGAATCGATCATTGGCTAGCCAAATTTGAAAAGATACTAAGTCACGTGTAATAGTAAGTCTAGACGTGTAAGTCATACACATAGTGCCATAAGTAGTTGATCTTATTTCCGTGAACTTGTGGGTCCATTTTATATATGTTTACCTAGAGATCAAGTATACTGCATATCAAAGGGAATGCAATTAAGCCTACTACGTAAAAGTCCTTATGATGGTAACCCTACCTTGCTGATTGGAGATCTCAAAATCTTGGTTAAAAGGGACAACTAATTTATGAGGATTCCATGAAGCACTTAGGAAATCAAATTCCTAACTCATTCCTATGATACTAAAGTGCTTTCTGCAGAGTGGATAGAGATTAAAATTATCTTTTCATGATTTCTATATCTTGATTAAGTCAAGTGAAGTAGGACAAAATACTCTTAATAGGAGGTCACCTATGTAAGTGTGGAGGGTGGCCGTTTCGATGATAATTGTTTAAGACTTGAATTCTCTAAACACTAATGAAGCAAATAAGGGTTTAGAGCCAAAATGAATTGAGTCATTAGAACTAAGTACAGAATAGGAAAGATATTTGTGTGAGTACTGTTATCTTGACTTACACCAAAGGCTGAGTAGTTCAAAACCTATGATTCACCAATTAGCCAAGTAAGTCCAAAGTATTTCACAAAGGGAGGTTTAAGGCCAAAAGCCACCATCCCTGATGCAGTATTTTTCCACTCCCTTTATACATTGCATCATATCATCGCATTTGCATATGCGTACCCGAATTTTCATTCATATGGGAATTGTTGGAATTTTGTATCGAAAATTAGTTGTGACCAATTTTCAATGATTATTGAAGTAGAATTCCTTATTTGGTGAATGAGAAATTAAGCCAAAAGTAAACCGCTTAAATACTTGAAATTTTTGAAAAAATTGTGAAATATTCTAGAAATATATGAATGAAAAGATGTGTCTTTTCGTATGAAAGATCATGAATACGGGTACGATTAATTTTCAATAATTTTGTCTCTTAATGAGATGCGTCTTATGGTATGGTTGTGTCTTTTGACATACCTTTCCAACCACTATATATTGACCTCATATGTTTGGATTTAATCATTCAAAAATTCAAATCAATAGATAATTCTATATCATTCCATTACATATCTACAGTTTAATTTGTATTAAACGCTTGCATCAAAGTCACGGTTATGGTAGAGAGGAAATTCCGTTCGAGTTCGTTGATCTAAGCCATTTGGAGTGCTCATATGGTTATATGTGATCGTTGTATCTTGGAAGATGATTGCTAGAAAAACTATTAGCACCGATACGAGGCAAATTCATCTAAAGGACAAAGTGTTCAACACTTGTCTCGCCAAAAATTCATCGTTTGCATTCTCTTGTTTCATTTTCTGATTTCTTTTATTATACATTGATTTCAGAAAAAGATTAACTTTATTTACATTTTTATATTGTAAGGTTCGATCCTAAGAATGGCTCACTTTCGTTCAAGAATTGAAAAGAGATTAATCTATATTCATACATTCGAATTCGGTAACTATTATCGTTTCACTTCTCAAATTCATTTCGATAAGTCAAAATTACGTTTCGATTTCCCGCAAATAAATGGCATGAATATATAATATGCACAATCTCTGTAAAATTTTCCAACAACTAGTCGTATTGAGTATTAAAATAAAGGTGGAGCGGGTATCATATGTCCAGTTGCTGCATTCTAAGTTCCTTCTAAGGGAAGCCATACAAGATTTCTCTTTAATTGATTTGTCTCGTTCAACATATTTATCAAGTAAACGACCTCTCATATATATGTATTCATGAGGTCAAATTTTTTATTTAAATATATTTTCTATCGGTAAGTTGCTTAAACTAAGCATATTTCATAAGTCAAGAAATCACCTATCCCCAATACCTTTCCCCTACTAAATCGAGTTGTCTTATTTAACATATATCTTAACATCAAGTCGCCTTTTCTTCTGAAATTTTTGATGAGATATGAACTAAGAAAAATGTCAAGTGATGCTTTCATAAATTTTCATGAGGAGGAAATAGGTAGGCTTTCATGACCGGAAGAGGACATTACAGGGGCGGATCCAGGATTTTCGATAAGGGGGGCTGAAATCTAAAAAAATGCAATAAATTATTTGGTAAATGACACACACAAACTAGGAGCAACCATTTAATAGATAGAATCATCAACAGATCAACACATCACCACTTATTTAACAGGTAATGCACATTGGTCTCAAAATTAGCACATTCCAGTATTTTTCTGTACTTATTCTTTTTCATTTAAATTTCACATTTTACATTTATCTGCATCTCACCATATTAATTAATTCAGGATTTGTCCATTAGAAACTACATGAATTACCATAATATGTCCTACTCACAAAATTCAAGTGATTAGTGACTCCAGATTTTTACGTTTTAGAATTCAAAACCAGCAAAATGCGAAAGCCAACCAAAAAATTCATAAGAGGACTAGATTAAAAGTGGTCTTTCATGTAAATTGCATAATCATAAAAGCCCATATTGTACTAAACAACTCAAGCAATTGAGATGAAACTCTATCAACAAAGCATAACCAAAAATTGAAGTTTGAGCAGAGCGAAAAGATTTGTACAAATTTTTCTAAAACTAAGAAAAAGGGAAATCAAAGGAAAAACTCCAGCCAATTGATGTGGAGGGTGACCCCGCCACCAACGATGGGAGAGCCAATGCTGCACTCATACCTCAACAAAAATCACAGTGGTCCAATGAGTCATTTCAGCCTCCTGCCTCCAGCTTCGCTTCCCGCGGTGGCTGTCAACACCGCACGCGGCAGCGATCTTCATCTGAACATTCTCAAATTCGGATTTCCGGCAAGGAATCTGGATCCCACCCGGATGATTGAACCCGTAAACCTTCTCAGCTTCCCTTAAAAGAAAGAGGGACTAGAGATTGGGAGAGAGGGTAAGAGAGACATATCAAAGTTTAGGGGTTTGAGTTGGGTTTTTTATTTTTGGGCTTGGGCTACTTTTAATTTGAATACGGGCTGATGCTGATATGCTGATGGGCTAATAAAAAATAAAACAAAGCTAAACTAATTCACCTGGACTGAGGCTGGCACGAGCTGTAGCACGGTCCAGCCCGTGCCTAGATCCGCCTGTGGGACATTAGATAAACATTTGGATTGTGCTTGAAATGGCAATACAAGATTGCTATTTAATTGAGTTGTCTAGTTCAACATAATTTATAAACAATCCTCTCGTACCTCTAATCAAGAAGTCAAGTTTTCTATTTAAATTGCTATCGGTAAGTTGTTTAACCTTAGCATATTTCACATGTCAAGAAATTACTTATCCCCCAATACCTTTTCCCTACTAAATCGAGTTGTCTTATTTGTTAAGTCCAAATTGTAATTGACTAGTTTCTTGTCCAAAATCATAGTTATTGAATTGTAATTAAAGTCAAAAGAGTCTAAGGTTAATAGTACAGGTCTTGAAGGAGTCAAAGATGGACCAAGGAGAAAAAGTCACTCTAAAATTGCTCGCCAACCGCCTTGGAAGCACTCAAGCAAAAAAAGCAAGAGCATTGTTGCTAGCTAGCCATGCCTTGGGCACTCGAGTGATCGACTGACCGCTCACTAGTCACGAGAAGGGTTTTCTAGCAGCTGTTATATCTGGATATAGTCCTATTCGCTATTTCAATAGTTTTTCAATTCTATTCAACCTCAAACTCTTGATATTATAAATAACCAAGCATTGTCGGTCTCAAAATGTGTGTTGAATCATTATTTCATACAAGAGAACTTATTATTGAAGATCCGTAACACATTTCATAAATCTCTTTCTCTAGCCGAAAACTTAAACACACAAAAGATCAATTAATCAAACACCCAAAATATCCTTCAAAATTTTGTAAAGTACAAGTTGTACAATCAAAGAGGTTCTATGATTTACAAATTGGATGGTCAGAATACTAAGATTTAATTGTATATGAACCTATTGTAAATTATCTTTTATAGTGAATCTTATTAACGAGATTTACCTAGAGATTTTTAATCCATGTGAAGAGTTCTTTAAGAGATTTTCATTTGCCATCATATTTGTTGTTATTTACTTTTATTACTGTTGACCTATATTGCTTGCTCGACACTTCAGAATTTAATTGAATGTTAAACTTAATCATCTGAAAACAACAAATAAGTGAATTATTATTTGTTGATTAATTAAATTTCTCATTATACACCTCCAGATGAAACTGAGTCTAAACGTCCCGTTCGATTACATTCATTATTTAAGATATATCTGAACATCAAGTTGCCATCTAAAATTTTTGATGAGATAAGAATTAAGAAAAATATAAAACGATGCCCTCGTAAATTTTCATGTGTAAATAGGTAAGCGTTCATGACTATAAGAGTACATTAGATAAACTTTTGGATTTGACCTTGAAATGGCAAATACCAAGTAATTTGACTGTCTAAACATGTATCTGTAACAGAAATTATGTCGAACAAAATAATTGTCAAGGAAACATTAAGAATAACAGAAATCAATAAAATTTAATTGAAATTTCAGAATCGAAAACTCCAGTCGATTTTAGTTCAACATATTTCATTTCTTTATAATCATCCATGCTATGTCAAGCTTCCTCCAAGTTGAGAAGCCATATTTGAAGCTGGTGAACCAAATTACAAGAGAGTCCAACGGTGTCTTCAATCTAAAACCAACATTAAAACGTACCTACAGTATTTATAACAACAGCACAAGCTCTGTCCTCTCCGAGAATACAACGAATGCCCACAATTCCATCATTCACTGGGATTATTCTGCATTAACTAAGCTCCCATGATCCGTTGGGATGCTTTCTTTTGCCGTAACAAAGTTCCAGAGATCATGGGATCCTAGTGTTCATGTTCTGGGCAAGTTTACAGGCTTCCATCAGAGATGAGAAAAGATATGCTCACTGAACAAGCATTAAAATGCATGCAATAAATCTGAATGCATTGTAGACTCAATTAGTCATGCTTGACTCAAGATTATGACGGTGAAGGTTCAGGAATCAAGATTCTGCCTCATCTTGCAATAAAATCTCGTAAATATCTGTCCTCAAATTGAGTTCCTTATCCCGCATTACTTCTTGGAGATCTGAGAGCTCTTTCACAGTTAGTATTGAATTGAGTTTGAGAAAGCCATCAAGCCATAGCTTTTTAGACCTGAAAAATAAGAACAGAGGCGTCACTTATCATTAAAAGGATTAAAAATATAAGCAACAGACATTTTTTTAGTCAAATATCTGTTACTTTTTGGGAAGCAAGCATAACAATCACTAGAAAAAGTTTTAGAAATGGAGGAGAAGAAATTTGTATCAGTTCTGAAATTAATCATTGTTGACAGAAAGATTTCTCTATCTTTCCATCTTAATATTACCCTTAAGTGACCCCCATAAATTAGTACGTAATAATACAAGGGACATCACACTTACGAAACATTCACACAGCATGATTTTAATTGACAGAATTTTTTCAAATATGTAGGGTATACAGTAAAAGAATGTCTTCATCAATATTTTTTAACTTAATTAAGATGAACAAGAATCCTCATTCTGGGATGGTATACTGTACTCTGCTTCAAACATTCTATACAGGAAATATACAATATGGAGAAACCAACTCACATATATTCATATGCACACAAAAAATGACATAAGAAAATAATTTAAATAAATTAACATCATTCAGCATTGACAAGCTTTCTTAATCCATTAGGCTACTTTAACATATGATACATGGACGATCAATCAGGGTACTGGAATGAGAAATCATCGCAAACTACTACAGGTGCAGAAAGGCAAGGGCTCGTCGATGCATGATGATGAAGAGAAATGTATTTGTCTACACCAAGTAGTGTATATTGCAAGAAATGATCGTACCATGGGCAAGCATGGATAGCACGGAAAAACACTCTTCTAGCTGCAGAAGGATTGCATGCCATATTCATCTCATATTCTATGTAACAACGCCAGAGGATTACTGAAATGCGCAATTTGTCATTCTCCAAAGCCCTTTCAAAAAGTCCACGTATTCTATGCTGGGCACCTCCTCTACTCATCTCGAATGACAATGAATAAAGCCACGTAACCACAGAAGGCATCCTGCGAGAGCAAGCAAGCAATAAGCACTCATATGGTTGTCCACCTTATATCACAGTTTAGGAAAATATTCTTTCATATTAAACAAGAATATGGAGGTCTTCACATTTCATTATCTGTGTGTGTTGTGCAAATAACTAATCAAAATAACATCCATACTCCACACAAATGTCGTTTTGCTGCTAACTCAATCACCAAAAGGTAAAAACTGTCTGAACTCAGAAAACATCTGTATAATGAAGCAAACAACACAAATCATATAGTCTTCGCAAGCATATGAGTTATAGAGCATGCACTGTTGGATACAGTAGATGAAACTAGCCATCAATACTTTAATTTATTAAGTATATTTTGAACTTCCCCATCTTGTAGGTTGAAAAATTCTTAGGCAATGCATTTTCAAAATTTCCACAATAGCAGTAAGAAACAATTCAACTTCACAAAAACTACTCTACCTTCCAGAAAGGAAATCATGGAGAAGCAAGAATCTAATAATTACAATTCACATTGTAACAGCAGCAGGGCACGATTCATGCTAATTTTTGGGTAAAATAATTGATAATTTGAAGTATAAACATCATATCAAGTTTTACTAAAACAGGATATATAGTCTCTTAACATATGGATACAGAAAATATTCATAAAATACTTCATAAAAGATGATATAAGATATTAAAAGAAAGGGATAGAAGGTGTTACTTGTGACAGTAGTCATCAAAAATCCATTGTAATTTGTTGGGGGACGTATGAAGTTTGCTGATTTCAGTTAAAGCACTGTACAGATTTGGATTGGAAGGATATATTTGTAGCCCCTTTCTAATAGCTTCCCATACTTTCGCTAGTTCCCATTCCGCATGGTTTTCACAAAGCATCCCCACATAATATTCAAACAGAGATTCAAGTTGATAACTTTGCCGTCTTCTCTCTGCAGTGAAGTGCATATGATAGTCATAACAAAGAACAAAAACTTGCAGCCATTGAAATGGCAAACATATGAAATAATCATCATTATAAATATATATACACTGCACCATTTACAAGTACAGGTATTGAATTGGAAAGTGAAAGCAAGAATTGAGTATTCAGTTAAATCATATATGTTCTCTATTATGAGGCAAAGAAAAAGGAACAGAGATATTTCAGCTCCATAAAATGGAAAAGAAATCTTAATGGATCACTTATTCATCCCTGAATCATATGCCTACCAATAACAAATCATGAAACATATTTTCAAGTCATATAATTTCCCTCTTTCTTACACCAAATGCAGCCAAAATAGAACAATAATTTATTTTGAGCCATTACCCAACAGCAATAAAATTTTGAAGTCCACCTGATAGTCATAAAATCGATAATACTGACAAGTACATGCAGAACATGTGCTATCAAAGACAATACCATCATTAGGGTCTTCATCTGTTTTTTCAGCTTTCATGGAAAATTTCAGTCTCAGATTGAAGAGGCAGAATGTTGTTTTTTAATACATTCCTTGGATATAGTTTATGAATGTTGTCTTTTTGTGTGTATTTGAGCCTATTCAGGAGTAAATTACTTATCTTAGCCCAAGTTTGGCTACTGTTAATAATTTGTTTATAAAGGAATAAACCACTTTTTATCCACATATTTCGTGGGACTCGTAAGTACTACCTACTTATCCACTACTTATTTCCGTCCATTCATAAGTTCAACCATTTATAAACAACTCCCAAACATGCTTTTAAACACCCTGCTGTACATAAGTAGTACTTATATTTTCTACTCGTCAACATTTCTGATTCCATATCTCAGTGCATCAAGGCCAACTCAAAATACGGTTATCATCTTCACCTTCTAAGAACTAGGCCCCTGTTTGGCTTCATTTTTTTTTTTTAAATGCATTTTTTCTCTTTTATTTTCAACCACACATTCTCCAATAAAATAATACTATGTGCAAAAACAAAACTTCCATTATTTTTTAACCACACATTTTTCAAAAAATCACTATTCTAAAATACATTTTCCACCAAAATCTATTTTTAATGGAGCCCGCACAGGGGCTAGACTCAATTATGTTTTTAAGACTATTACGTATACTCAACTAAATTAGTATTTAAAATTTACTTAGATGGGTAGGAAAAAAACATACATTTTCCGCTATGTGTGGGAAGATTAAAAAGTTGACAAGCATCCTTAGCCCATTGCATTGGTTGTTAGTTTCTAGGCACTATGTGAATTTGTTGAATCTTCTAACAATTATTTTTATTTTTGTAACATGAAAATTTAAGTATACTAAATAAATAATAGATATATTTTCTTTCCCACCAAGTTAAGAAGTATTAAACAGTTGCCAAGAATCACTAACCCATTTTGTTAATTTTTATTTTTTAGGCACTCAGGTTATGCAAAGAGATTTGTGGAATCTTCCAATAAACCTTTTTTAAACATTCAACAAAATATCGTGTGCACAACAAAAAATATGAAAGTTTAATTATACAAAATAAATAATATATACATAAAGCCAACGCACCTGGAAGCACCATTGTAAAAGCATCTTCTAAAATTTCAAAAGCAGCAGCCAATCCAGTAGTCAACTTCTCAAATAAAGCAGCTGAACAGATGAGAGCAACAGAATGATCATCTACCATGCCACATGTCCATGTCGGACGCAACATTTTTATGCGGTCTTTGAACCCTTGGCGTGCTCTAAGCTGTAGCAGGCTTGATGGCTGACATTTAAATGGATTATATTGTGCTCCACTACCCAGGCAAGATAAGATATGCATTGCACGCGAGACTGAGTCAGAATTTCCAACAGTACTATTTCCGAGCTCCACTTCGGCATACCAAAAATATAAAATTGATGCATTTGGCCTAACTTCCTGCTTGGAAAAATTCAATAATACTTAGACAGGTCATCCTTGAGTTTTCCTTTAAAAAAGGGGGGCATAGAACAATAGCATTCAATGAAATGAGTAAAAACTAAGAACACAAAAAATAAAAATCCACTACAAAATGAGAACAAGCCTATACATTTTAAGATGATGTTGCAATGAGTAACATTGAGTTTTCACATACTTTTTCTTTAAGATTAATACATTAAAAACATGGCATATGATTTTTTTGGGATAAGGAACTTAAAAACTATCCTAACAATAATTGCATCATTCTTAAATGATTAGTTTCTTCGTGCATATATGTGAAAAATCAGTGAATGACAGCTTTGATAATCAATAAATGTTTGATCTTAGCCAACGTTTGAGCCCCATTTTGGTATGATAATGTATTTTGAAATAGTGATTTTTTGGAGAATGTGATTAATAAAGAAGGAAAAAAAATTTTATTTAGGCGTAAAATTATTTTATGGAAGAATGTAATTGAGTTTTGAAAAAATAATTTTTTGTAAAAATTGGGGCAACACATAGGCTTAAAAGAATATTTATTGCTAAAGTATGAAAGTGCACAAATGTAATACATCAAGATGTCCTCAAAATCTTTGGATTATTTACTTAATTAGTTATTAAATCCACTATGGATTTCATTCCAGACACTTTTAAGTCTCAAGCAATTACTTTTAACCAGATAATCGAATAACGATTGGGTTGAACAAATACTTATTTCAGTTTTATACTGTATCTTAATAACTATGGTTGAGTTTGCATTAGCTTTTTAGAGATTATGAACATAGTTCAAGGTTTTGTGGTTACTTTTTCAAGTTTAAAAATGTCTAGAAATAGAATGTGTTGAATCTAATATTTGATCTAAAAACTGATCGTTACACATAATTTCATCCAATTCACTAAATTCTAAAAATCAGCCTGCACCTTTGGTAATAGCAAGTGTTTTCCTCTATTTTTCAACTAACATGAGCTGGGGATAACTTCTACTGCAAGTTAGGAAGCATTGACCAAATAGAAACTTTTATTAAGCTTGTGATAGGGAAAGAAGAAATAGAAATCAGTACTGGAAGTTAAATTCTGCCTCGTCATAGTGGGGAGTTCATTATTCATTCATAATAAATATGTTAAGCTGAAAAAAAAGCAAGGACAAATATGACAGGGTCTTCTGAAGGACAAGCTTTGAAGTAAATTAACAGTGATTGTATACAGCATGTAACCCGAGAATAGTTACAAAATATTTAAACCATACCAACGGAAGTCCCTCAATAGAGGACAATGCCATGTCAAAAACCTTTCTCGCATTATCAATATTCCCAAACAGTGCTTCTCTCCGAGCATAAACTCCACACAGCAATACATCCTATTATAATAAAGTACAAAAAGAGTATTAAAATAATCAGATTATAGATATCAATGAAATCATTCTACAACATGATGATCAGCTTTGTCACTAGATTAAAGCCAGTTCTCAGGTCAGTACAAGAATAATGGAAATGAGGAGGTTCATCGTCTCAAAGTTTGCTTATCTCACTTTCAACATTGTTTTATCTTTCAATTAGAAATGCCTTGTAAAGGAACTATCCACATTGAATATTAAGGGGCAGAGACACTCCAGATCTATCACACACAGATAGTCCCATGCTCAAGTCAAATAAAAATATTCTTCACCAGAAATCAGTAAATGAAGGTTACCCAAAATTCCCCACATTAAAGTCAACTAACACATACAAGGCATACCTGCCGATTATTTTTCAATAGCGTTCTTGCTAAACCCCGACATGGGGTTACTGAGGAGACTGATCTATTCATTTTTGTATTTGATAGCTCTTCCGCAATAAGAGCAGCTTCCTGCAATATGTAATTTTGTGGAAATGCTGTCAAACAAAGCAAGGTAGCATTACGGAGAAACTTCATTGCATTACTCCTCATATCTGTGTCATCTGAACTGCTTAATAGAAGCTCCAAAGGGGTAGTTGTTGGATTGTCTTGATTTTTAACTAGAAGATTGTGAACCCTTCTCATACTGTCTATGATAGAGTATGGAAGTGTCTCTAAACTGAGAGTCTTCTCAGCCCAACTTGAACTGTTTGTGCAAGCCCTAAAAACACAGAACACAATTGAATAGTAGATGAGCAGAAGAATGGTATCTCTTACGTTGCTATTAACAGAAATATCGTAATGCAATTGACTAAGTACCAGATAAAACTTTTATGCCAATATTGAACCAACTGTAAACAGTAAAAGCACAAGCAACTACAGGGAAAACATAGACCAATGCAAACAAGGTGATATGTAAAACTCCCAAATTATTGAAGATTGTCACCAGCAAGATCCAACTCTCCTGATAACCTATGGACTTGGTGCATGTTTGTCAAAGCTTAAAAGCTGGTCAAACTCTACATTCATCCACACATTTCATATGACATTTTTTTATTACTCAAAACCACACATTTCTCTGGAGCCACTACTTATAATCAACTATAACCTTTGACAAACAAGCGCTTAATTTTAAAGTTACCAAAAGGTAGCCAGAGGATAAGTACAATGAACATGGGGAGACCCCTGGCACACAGAGAACAGAATAAAACTAGTAATCTGAACATGAATTATAAGACAGAGTGAGAAATTATCACCAGAGTGTAAACATCATATCAGCATTGACAGGCAAGGGTCTTCAATCAGCAACTCAGCATTGGCTGACTGAAGATTCTAACTAACTACTCCCCGATATCAGCCAACATCAAATTATTTCCATGAAAGAGGGATAGCTGTGGTCTTGGGGGTGAAGGGATGTGGTTGAACTATACACAATCCAAATAATGGGCAAATCATTTCCACCTTTCTAAAAGGCAAGTACTTTCCCGTATAGCTTTAGTTAAATGAATCTTTAATCCTTTTTTATAGCCAATGTGTGTGTGTGTGTGTGTGTGTGTGTGTGTATTTAGGTTTTGCAGCATTAAAGAAAGGAAGAAAGCTTTCTGTATTAAATAACCAAAAACATCTTTTCTCGCTAAGTGTATGCAGCCACTTAAATAATTTGCCAAGTCCTTTCATCACTTAAAATCGACTGTGTTGATTTTTGCAACCATTCGATGCCCACTTTATCTTGAAATGGTAGGTTTCGACTTCAGCCTCAGCATCATTCTCTCATTCTTAATTTTCATCTGGCGAGATCCATCTTGACAACAAATTTCACGATTAAGAGAAATAGAAATTGTTAGTTCCATACCTGCTCGTTCTTCCCTCTTCAATTGTCAGAAACTTAAACGATGGCCACGACCCACATATTGAATCCAAGTTTTTCATTCTCATTGCCAGCTAGAGGAGTGAAAGTAAGCCTACAACTAGGCAGTCCATAGCTAGGACAGACAGTAGCAGTAAGACTTCCACTTATTAGCAAAGCGAGTTAACTTGAAGCAAGAACTCTTAGGTAAGAAGGGTTGAAGCCTCTTCCGAGATTCGAAGAATAGCATATATAAAGAGTATTTCTGTTAAGATTTCGTACAGCGGTTGATCATATTTTCAGCCCTTCAGACAATTAATTAACACTTCCACCTTGGTTCTTTCGTATATGAAAATATCAGATATTTGAAAAATGCTTACTAAGCTACCTAATTGTGGTGATGTATAGCACAGCTTGTATTAATAAACATGTTAATGCATGCACAAAATCACTTATATCAGCTATGAAGCACTGTATGAAAGCAGATTACAGAAGAAGCTCAGCAAAACAAACAGGAATGTGAATCAAATTGATAACACTATAAATACGAACCATTTAGAAATCCTCCCTTCATAAAAATCTATAAACTGGGCTACGAGTGATAAGCGTGCTTCCATAGAATTTAATGAGAACAGGTAATCGCTCACATCTTCATATAATATTACCCTCAAAAGCTGCTCATCGTCTTCCATATCAGACGTTCCATCGGTACGAGAAATTTGATCTGTTTAGCAGCCATGTTCACTAAATTAGTTATTGTTATTGGATACTACATTAACTTGGAACATTAAAATTTCACAAGCAACTAACCAAAAAAGAGAAATTTAAGAGTCAGGAGTGAAAACAAACATCATAGTCACTGGTATTGGGGCAACGGCTATTGGGCCAGTGTGACAGTCAGATTTGAATAATGCATACAGAGAGTGAATCATGACAGCGAATGCAAAATACTTGCACTATGTTGAAGGCAAAAGAGCTGCACCAGAGGAAATTCCCTAAAGTTTGCAAATACTTGTCCCAATATTAACAACTATTGATGTCAAGACAACCAACTCACCAAAAGTAAATGTTATTAAAAAACATGGAGAGGAAGAGAGAGAGGATATCGAGGTTAAAAATGGCATGGTATAACATCCCCATTTCTTTCCCACCCTCGTTACTTAAATATCAGGGTGAGTCTCTATTTGACTTAGTGTATGCGCTCTAGCATTTTGGTAGTATATTGCAATAACTAATACTAAACGAGAAGACTTGCCCACATTCTGTGAAAATTCCTCATTTTGATTGAACACTCAGACAAAAACAAATTAAATTATTTGTCCCGGGCTGTATGGTCGAGAGTCTGTGTGATTTTGGCAGGAAAGTTATCAACAGCTAAATGTGTCGATGAGAAGATGTCATTGATGTTAATCCACATCTTTGTGTGCTGTGATAACATGTTGAATTACTTAAAAATAAAGTGGTTCAACACTTCAGAGATTGTCTCATCCTTGCATGGTAAGCGTGTTCCTGGGGACTTATTTCGAAAACTAGAATCTGGGCAGACATTGGGATCAGGCAAGGCAAGATGGAGGACAGGGGGAGGAAGGAGGGAGAAAGGGATGGATGGGTTGGGGGGAGTTGAACAAAGACAAACCAGATTTTGCACGAATAGGCATCCATTGTTCAGAATCTCTTTCCAACTCTGCCTTTGACCACCTAGTCCATATTTTTGTATCTTTAATCTGGCTATCAGCTTCAGCAGCAGCATCAATTCCAACCTTTTTAAGCAAAGCCTCTATATCATCCTTCTGCTCTATGTTTATCATCTCAGATTCATGGTCAGACTCCTCGAAAGCCATATCGTTTTCTGTGGTGCTTGCTGCAATTTCACTAGTTTCCTTTTGGTTAGATAATGGTTCAAACCAACCCGTCCAACCGCCTTTTTCAACATCATTTGAAGACTCCTCACTAATAAGTCTTTTCCTCTGTTCTTCCTCTTTCTCTAGCCAAGTTGACCAGCCAAGTGCACCATCTTCTCCAACTCTTGCACCATTACTGCTCCAGAAGTGCTTAAAAAGTCTTTGCTTACTTTGTTCACTAAGAACTAGAGAAGGACAGAACAAACTGTATTCAATCTCAGATTGAAATAAAGCAGTAGCCAACTCTTGGTAACCTGACTGCCACTCAAAGCGGCAAAGACTGAGAAATACATCGACCAAACCAAGTTCTAAGTCAACAACAGCTGGATCAATAGAAGGTGCAATGAAAGATTGATGAACCTGCTTCTGCAAAAGAAAAAAAAATGAGTCAGCTAAACAAAACACAGATGATCGAATGCTGCATGTATTGCCAAATAGAAACAAGATATAAAAAATTAAATTCATAAAAAAAAAATATTGTTAAAGAAAAGAAAGGATTCAGAAGAAAAATGAAAATGCCTAATAAGTGGAGAACAGGATGCTACTCTATTGTACCAGATTTCGAATGTCCTCAGAGATTTACAGGATGATGCTGGCTATCACATACTGTAAAAATCGTTTTAGCTCAAGAATTCACCCCCCCCCCCCCCCCCCCCCCCCCCCCCACACACCCCCC
>NW_019266937.1:57004-73181 GCF_002742605.1 Olea europaea var. sylvestris
AATCCAGAAAAGAGCCTCAACTTCAATACTGCATCAAATAAGTTTTCATCATATTTTGTAGATACAGAATAAAACCACTGGGAGCTAGCCATTTTTTTTTCCTATGTGTCTCCTACACGATTACAGACCACAAATTTTAGCTAGTCTTGTAGATTGATGATTAATTCATTGATTTTTTTCCTAGTCCAATCTGCATCATAGGAATTTTCTTATTTTATTTATTTATTTTTTTTTACTTTTTATTTTTGGAAAGCTATAACTAGTGCTAATTAATATACAAAGCTAATGTTCAAATGAAAGGAAAACACATTCATATATAGAACATGGTAACATCAACTTCCAATGCTGAAACATCTCTAAAAACATTCAGCTATATTAATAAATCCACCAAACTCCTATGTCATTTGTAGTTTTTCAAGATGTACATAAAGTGAGAAGTAAGATAAATGGATCCATTAAAGTGAGAACCTGCCTATGCTGCTTGCTGCATGCACCAGCCATAGCTTGTATTGCATTGCCATACATTTTCCTCACGTCAGAAACCTTGAATCTGGAAAATTCACCCTGAACAACATGTAAAAACTCTCTCCATAGCTTGAAACTCCCAGAATTTTGAGTGAGTATCTTCTGCCATCTCCCAATCAAGGCATCGGTGCTGTCTCTGCTTCGATAAGCATTCATAAGAGAGAGCAGCAAATCTTCACTATCCGGGTTGAGCTCAGTTGCCTTCTCCAGAATACTGATCTTCTTCTCAAGAATCTGCAAACGAGCACCTTTATGGGGCTGCATGTTTGCAACCTTGTCTTGAAAATCTGCAAAAGCCAACCAAATACTCTCATCCTGAGGATGTTCCCTCGTCAACACATTGAACTCTTTTGTTTTCCGCAACACCTCGTCTTCCCATGACTCTTCGACCACTGTTGCACCCAAGAAAGATAGGTCTGTGTTTTCCTCATCCAGTAATGGGATATAATCTGCACCTGAACTTGATATGGGTTTTCTTTGACCAAATATTCGGACACGTTTCAAGTTCTTATGGCGCTCAAGAGCAGAGTACTTGGCAGACCAATATCTAACCCCAGATCTAAGTGTAGTACCCAATGCATCGATCTCATTCTCCCCTTCCAGACCCCCAAACCTTTGATTCGATAGTAAATAGTTATGGTCGGATATTTTCTTAGAATTGTAAAGCTTGTAGCGCGCCATATCCATTCTGCATCATAGGACACACAAATTCTCATAACATCAGAATAAGTAACCGAAGCATAATAACAAGATTAATCTCCCTGAAAATCAAAATAATATTCTTCATCAATCACAATGAATCAATATATCTTAAAAAATTCGTTATTCACTTGGTGAAAAATTCATTACACTTATATTCGGAGTTAAACATGATACTTTGTACGCAGTAAGAAGCATAATCACAAGTGCTACAGAACAATGAAGGGTTATACCTGTAAAGACTCCCGAAGGCCAAATTATCACGATCTCCATGAGAATCAAAGTAATATTCTTTATCACTAGAAGTGGAAGAATTAGCCCATTTTTTAACATCAGGTTTTCTCGTAGAAGAAGAGAAAGTTGCAGCAAAGTCATACGATGATGACCGTCCATTTTCCCTCTTCCTTTTCTTTTTTTTCTTCTTCTTCCTCTTCTCCCTATCAGAAGAGGAGGAGCTTTTATCAGATACCGGAGTGTCCACCAACTCGTACTGTGAACGCAGTTTATCGGAATTAATTTTTTCAGATTTATTGTTGTCTTCTTCTTCGTCTTCTTCATAAGGTTGGTCGTATTTGGAAACGGCGTCGTTTATAACGGAGAGGTCTGTGGTAAAGCTGGAGTTGCAAAGCCATTGTTCTGAAGCGGCGGCGGTGGCTACGGAGGATGTTTGAAGCGGCGTTTGTTGGTGGTGGAAAACGGGGAACAACGACGTCGTTTTAGCTTGTTCTTCTTCGATTATTTCTTCTTCTTTCTCCATGCGTGGGAGGTCTATCTTGCAATTGCGAAACGATGAGTGCAGAAGAATTGAGGAATTTGCCTAATAGGCCTTACTATTACAAGGAAATGAAGGGGCTTTGATTAAGAATTTAAGAGGCTTTTTTTATTTTAAAAAAATCCTATGAACTACCTTTTTTTTAGTTAGCTAACATCAAGATATAAGGAAAAGGAAAATATAACCCTTGTTTGAGCTTCACTATTTAAAAAAGTCCATTCTTAAATAATATTTTGACATCATTTCATTCACACATTTTTCAATAAACTAGTATTATACACAAATTCAAAAATTTTCCTTAATTTTTAACCGCATATTTTCTATCAATACATTATTTAAAAATGTATTTTTCCCCTCGAAATGAGACTCAAACAAGGGCATAATTTGTAAATTACTTGTATGTAAAATGATATAAGTTGATGTTAATCCACGTAGTAACGATGACTACGAAATCCACAACTAGATTGGAACCAAACTCAAGAAAGCCAAACAATCAAAGTTTTGGATTTAACCCAAAAATGATGAACCAAAAAACCAACACAATCAATAGATATATTGACTCTTGATTACACAATTCATGAACTTCACCCCATGTTTGAACGCCACAAGAAATACTCTTGATAAGTTCATAATTGCTTAACGAAGAACAATGATTTTGAAAGCAAAATAATTCCTTTCTATTAATCTCACAAGTAATGAATGTTGTTTTATAATGAAGATGATGAAATATATTTATACAAACTCATAAAATTTAAGAAAACGGAATTAAAGTCCTATGGTATTAAAAGTTTCAAAAAACAAGAATTCTAACTAAAGTAGAATATCTCGCGCAAAAGGAAAAAATTTGGTCTCGACTTGTAACATGCGGTACTCCTTGCTGGTGTCGCACAAGCCATTTGTGCTGCGCCCTTTTGTTCTCGGCAGGCCACCATGCGATCGCATGGTTTTTAACACTATGCGGTCGCATAGTGTTGCGATGTAACTTCGTCTTCAGCAGCTTGTAACATGTTGATCCAATTGGTTTCACCCTTCGACCCCAAATGGAATTTGCTTCTTTTCTCATTGAAATCATGATGTCATCCATCGTTGATTGAACAAGTAATCCCATCGCCTGATTGACTCGCTTTGCTCTTGAACGCGTCATTGGACCTCTTTCAATAATTAACGGATCTCTTCCCGGACTTGTCTTCATTGGGTTCGACTCTTGAATCACATCATCCGTCCCTTTTCAAAAAGATTCATCATCAAATCTGAACTTGCATCAAAGAGATCAGATACATTAAAAGTTGTCGAAACATTATACGCACCAAAAAGAACTAATTTGTATACATTGTCATTGATCTTTTCAAGAACTCGAAACGGTCTCTCTCCCGTGGTTATAACTTTGATTTCCTGTTCTTTGGAAAGCTCTCTTTTCTAAAATGTACCCAAACCCAATCACGAGGTTCGAATATCATGCTCTTTTGGCCCTTTTTTGCGTGCGATGCAAAGTGTTTATTTTTGTTTTCGATTTGCATGCTTACCTTCTCATAAAGTAACTTCACCAACTTGGCTTTCTTTTTCCCATCTAAGCTACCATATTCATTCACAGGTAAACGTATTAAATTCAAAGGTGTTAGTGGATTAAAACCATAAGCAATTTCAAACGGTGACAATAAATAGTAGAATGCGTGGCCCTATTATATGCAAACTCTATGAATGGTAAACACTCTTCCCATTTTTTTAAGTTCTTATTGACCACAGTGTGAAACAATTGAGTCGTAGTCTTATTTACTATCTCAGTTTGCCCATCGGTTTGTAGATGACAAGTTGTGGAAAACAACAATTTTTGTGTCTAACTTACCCCACAAACCCGCCAAAAGTGACTTAAGAATTTGACATCCCTATTTGACATTATACTCTTAGGGACTCTGTATAAGCGCACTATTTCTTTAAAGAACAAATCCACAATGTTAATGATATTATCGGTTTTATGACATGATATGAAATATGCCATCTTGTAAACCTATCTACCACCATAAAGATCGAATCTCGACCCTTCTTAGTCCTAGGTAAACTCAAAACAAAATCCATTGAAATATCAACTCATGATTCACTAGGAGTAGATAACGATGTGTACAGCCTTGGGGTAAAACCATAGACTTAGCCCTTTTACAAGTTAAGCATCGACTAATACCCGTTCAACGCCAATTTTCATCTTAAGCCAATAAAAATATTCCCCTAACATTTCTAAAGTCTTCTTAACCCCAAAGTGTTCCATTAAACCCCCACTATATGCTTTCCTTACTAACAACTCCCATATCAAACAATTAGGAACGCAATTTATTTTCCAAGTAGATACTCATCATGCTTAAAGAATTTGTCTACAGCCCCCTTATTACATGACTCGTATATATCAGAAAAATCTAGATCACCCACATACATGTCCTTAATGTATTCAAAACCAAGTAGTTTAGAACTTAGAGAAGTTAGTTACACATCCACCACCATATTTTTCTTACCTTGTTTGTACTGAATGAAATAGGAAAATGCCTATATGGATTTCATTCAACTCGCAAGCATTTTTTTTAGCTTACCTTGACCCTGCAAATGCTTCAATGACTCATGGTCACTGTGAATCACAAACTCCTTAGGCTATAAATATTGCTGCCATATCTCCAATGCTCGTACAAGTAAATATAACTCCTTGTAGTATGTAAGATAATTGAGAGCAGCTCCACTTAGCTTTTCACTAAAGTAGGCTATCAAACTCTTATAGTGCATCAAAACTGCTCTAATCCTTATTCCTAATGCATTACACTCGATTTTGAAAGTTTTGTCAAAGTTAGAAGTACTAAAATCGGTGTTTTACACAACCTATCCTTAATAGTATTGAATGCATGCTCTTGCTTATCTCCCCAATGAAATCCTATACTCTTTTTCACAATTTGTGTGAGTAATGTGGTGATTGTGCTAAAGTCTTTTACAAAATGCCCATATAAACTAGCCAAGCCATGAAAACTTCTTACTTCAGTTATGCTTTTAGGTGTTGGTCAATCTTCAATAACTTTTATTTTCTCTTCATCTACTTCTATCCCTTTAGCGCTAACTACAAATTCTAGTAAAGCAACATTTTCCGTACAAAATGTACATTTTTTAAAATTGACGTAAAGTTGTTTTTTTTTTAGAACCACAGGCACATTTCTAAGATGTTCTACATGCTCATCAAAGCCCTTACTATAGACTAAGATGTCATCAAAGTATATCATAACAAATTTGCCTATAAAAGCATGCAAAACATGGTTCATTAACAGCATGAAAGTGCTGGGTGCATTCATGAGTCCAAACGACATTACTAATAATTCATACAAGTCATATTTAGTTTTAAAAGCGATTTTCCACTTGTCTCCTTTTCTCATACGAATTTGATGATAACTTAAGGTCAATTTTACTAAATATGCATGCACCATATAGCTCATTGAACATTTCATTTGACCTAAGAATAGGATGACGATACTTTACTGTTATGTTGTTGATGGCTTTGCAATCCATGCACATTTTCCAGGTTCCATCTTTCTTTAGCATAATTAGCACATGGACTCTTGCTCTCCTTTATATATCACTTGTTTATTAATTCCTCCACTTGCCTTTGTAGCTCATTTGTCTCCTCGAGGTTACTTCGGTAAGCAGGTCGGTTCGGAATGATAGCTCTAGGTATGAAGTCAATTTGGTACTCAATGCCTCGAATGGATGGTAACTCACTAGGCACGTCCTCTGAAATACATCTTTGAATTTCTACAACAAATAGATGGCCAAACAATAAGGGGTGGGGTAAATTCCTCAAGATTGAGAAGTGATTTGCTATTGACCAACAAGATCATTTGTTGTCTCTCGATTATCGCTCTCTTCAACTTACTCCTTTTTGAAAAGAAATTCACTTTTGACTTTTCTTTCCTCTTGGAAGACTCATTTTCTTTCCTCTCATATGACTCCACTATCTTTTTTTCGCTATTAGCTACATCACTGTTGTCACTCTTGCTAGCCACCTCACATTTCTCTCTCTCGTTTGCTGCCTTACTATTTTCTCTCTTTTTCTCTAACTCTTTCAATCTCATTTCTTCCTCATTTTTCAACTTGATTTAGTTTTCATACACTAGTGTCAGTGTTAAGGGCGCAAGGGTAATAGACTTTCAATCCTTAACAAAGTTGTATCGATTTTTATATCCATTATGAACGATTTTCCTATTATATTGCTATAGTCTCCCCAATAAATATGCTCTGCATGCATAGGTACTGTATCACACATTACTTCCTCATGATAGCTACCAATTGAAAAATTTATCAACACACTTCCATTTATCTTATCTTTACCACATTCATTTAACCATTGCAACATGTAAGGTTTATGATGTTTTAAAAGAGTTAATCCCAAATTTTCCACAAGTGCTATGTTAGCTACATTCGTACAACTACCTACATCAATGATCATGCTACATACCTTATTTTTAACGTGACAACGTGTATGTAATATATTTTCTCGTTGCTGCTCCAAATCATCTGCCTTGATTTGAGCGTTAATAGCTCGCCTAGTGACCAATAGCTATCTATCATCATACTCTAATTTCTCTCCACCACTAGCCTCCTCCAATTCTGGCATGTCTTCATAATCACTTTCACCCTCGCTCGCCACTTCTTCCTTATCCTACATAATCATCGCTCTTTTGTTTGAGCATTGAGAAGCGATGTGTCCTGAACCCAAGCACCTAAAGCATTTAATATCCCGACTCCTTGATGGCGGTTGTTCCTCTTTGGGTGTGGTCTTGCTAACACTTTCTTCCTTTTTCCTTAGCATTCCAGTTTTTTCTCTAGAAACAGCCCCATCTCCTTCATTGTTGTCCCACTTCGGATTAAAACCCAATGGATTCCTAGCTATCCCTTCCTTTTTAGCTACATTTCCACCTTCATGACCATATGTAACATATCTTCTAATTCCACATAATGTTGCAATTCCACTACATTGGCAATGTCCCTATTCAAATCATTTAAAAATCGAGCCATTGTGGCTTCCCGATCCTCCTCTACATTCACCCTAATCATTAGCACCTCCATCTCTTTATAGTAGTCTTCAACACTCCCAGACCCTTGGTAAAACTTTGTAATTTTTAGTGGAGTTTCCCTATAATAGTGACTAGGCATGAATCTCTTCCTCATAATGGTCTTCAAATCATCCCATGTATTGATAGGTCACTCCCAATTCCTCTGCCTTGATGTCACCACTTGATCCTACCAAGTTATTGCATAGTTGTCGAACTCAAGGACAGCTATCTTTGCCTTCTTTTCCTCCATGTAATTGTGGCAACCAAAGATCTACTCTAACTTCTTCTCCCACTCTAGGTAAGCCTCCAAATCGTTCTTTCCTTTAAATGATGGAATGGACAGTTTTATGTTGCTCATGCTCCCATCTACCTCGTCTCTAATATTATTCCTACCCCACCTTTCAAGCCTAGCTCCTCTATTTCTCAACCTACCCATTTTACCCTCTACTAAAGCATCATCATCTATATCACTACCATCTCCAAAATCTTCATGAACTTTCACCCCAAGCTCCCTTCTACCCGGTCTCCTTGCATTGTATGCCCCTCTTAGTAAATTGGCAAATATTGTGTCTTATCTTTCTATCCAAGCCTCCTGTCAATCCATCATATCTCTCATGTCTCCAAACAACCTCTCAAATCGCCGTATCACATCGTCGGACATGTTGACTTGGTTATTGTTCATGCTTGAATTTGAACATTCCGTGTTAGACATCTATAACTAAAGAATTTTCTGCCTCACGTGTATTTTCTCTCATGGATCACTCAATGTAGCTTTTACCATCTATTAATCTCACCACTCTGCCTTTTTCCACTCAAGCTTTCATCTAAACACTTCAAAGAGCAATTTCAAACTCAACCAAGAATTATTCTCGCGGAATTCAACTGGATGTGAGTGAGAATTGTGATTTGAAAAAGACTCAAAAGAATTTGGATAAAATTTTGATGGGACTATGGAAATTCAAGAAAGTGGTTCTTCAATTTTGGGTTGGACTGGACAAAAATAAAATTGACCCAACAATAAAGAAACTGCTAGCAATTTTTCCCAATAAATCATTTTTTTTTACTTTTCGGCCTCCTTCTTCTTCTTCTTCATTTTTTTTTAATTTTCGAATTTTTTTGATGGAAAGTTCAACTACAATATGAGCAAAACAAACAGAAGTTGATTTGGATACTAAATTAGCCCAAAAACAACCATTGAAAATTTTATGGAACTTATACATATCAAATGCTTAAAAACAACGAAGAACGTGGAAAACAAAGAAAATAAAAAACAAAAGACTCAATAAAATAAAAGATATAACCTTGATTTTTGGACCCAAGCTCTGATACCAATTGATACGAACCCACGTAGCAACAGTGGCTACAAAACTCACAACTAGATTGGAACCAAACCCAAGAAAACCAAACAATCAAAGTTTTGGCTTTGACCCAAAAACGATGAACCAAGCAACTAGCACAATCAATAGATATGTTGACATCTTGATTACACAATTCGTGAATCTCACCCGGTGTTTTAACGCTATAAGAATACTCTTGATAAGTTCACAATTACTCAATGAAGAAAAGGGATTTGAAAGCAAAATAATGCCTTTCTATTAATCTCTCAAGTAATGGACGTTGTTTTACAATGAAGATGAAAAACTATATTTATACTAACTCATTAAACCTAAGAAAACAAAATTAATGTCCTATGGTATTAAAAGTTTCCAAAAACAAGAATTCTAACTAAAGTAAAATATTTCGTGCAAAAGGAAAAAAATTTGGTCTCGACTTGTATATGCGACCGCATGGTACTTCTTGCTATGGTCGCACAAGCCATTTGTGCTACGCCCCTTTCTTCTCGGTAGACCATCATGCGACCACATGATTTGTAACACTATATGGTTGTATAGTGTTGCGATGTAGGTCCGTCTTCGGCCGCTTGTAACACGTTGATCCAATTGGTATCGTCCTTCGACCCTAACATGAAATTTGCTTCTTTTCTCGTCGAAATCATGATTTCGTCCACTGTTGATTGCAAAGTAATCCCATTGCCTGAATGACCCACTTTGCTCTCAAACGCGTCACTGGACTTCCTTCAATAATCAGCGGATCTTTTTCATGGCTTGTCTTTCTTGGGCTCAACTCTTGGATCACATCATAAGTGTCGTTTGTCATTTTCTTAAAATTTTAAATTGTTTGATACAGCATCATTCTCCATGACATATTCACATAATGAAATATTTTACACACAAATCGACAAAATTTCTTTACTTTTAACGACACATTCTCCAAAAAATACTATTCAAAACTTTATATCTTTCCAAATAATGGGCAACAAACATGGACATAATGCCTTAATTCCCCTTTCAATTTCCATTTAGCTCTAATTCAACTTTTGCTTCCTTTCTTCCATAGTTCGATCGACATCTCTCTGCAATTATTCTTGTTTTTTATCATCATCTTCTCTCCTTCATGAAACTCTAAAATTTACTATAGTCATTCTCTTAAACACTCACTTGGTTGAAATAAGCAATCAAAGTTTACAATATTCTTGATGGGCATTTGAAGAAGAAGAGAAGGCAATGTTAAATTTCAATATTTTGGCTACTTTCTTTTTCAAATTTTTTGAATCACATGTTTTGATTTGTGTTTATGGTGTTCAATAATGGCTTTGAATTCATTTTATCGTTTAATTAGAGTTTTGATATGGGTTGGTTTCCAATTTTTTTTTATTACCTCTTGTTTTTTATGTGAATATGTTGGTAAACACATGCTTGACTATTCTATTTATTGTTTTACTGTGAAACATACATTTCATGTTTTCCATTAAGAACAACTTATATATCGCTTTTTGTAAACCATAGTGACATACATCTCATTATCAATAATGTACGAAATTTGATATTTAATGAGAAATTTTACAATTTTTTTGTTGAATTGTAGTTATGGAGATTATGGATATATCATCGATTCAATTTATTATCTAGTTGAATATGAACAGTTAGTTGAAGGTGCTTCAAAATGGAAATATGCAATGAATGGCAAAGGAAAAATGTCATTTATTCTTGTTTGGATAGCATCTTTTTGTATGAACTTGTTTGATAAAGTTATAAATATGATGAAGGCAATTCGATGCTATACAAAATGGAGATGTCAATTTTTTCTCTATAATGTCTAAGGCTCCAGCTATAAAAAAAACTAGTCATGTTTGCTCTATTTGTAAATGTCAAACAGCTGGTAGTGAAACTTAAAGTTGTACTATTGTCGTGACTTATAATTTCATTATTTTGTACTTCTTGCAAGCACAAAATGATTTATTAGATTTTGTAGTCATTATGCTATTCTCGCTTTTTTTGCTATTAGAATAAAATTAAAGTCATTTTACGTTGCAATATTTCTCACATTACAGACAAACGACTTTTATACCATTATAGTTGACGCGTATATCGTTCAAATATGAAAAATACACAAATTTGCATAACGACATTGAAATTGTTCATGAGACACAAAACGATATTGACGTTGTTCCAGTACAAAAATTGCACTACATAATATATTGAAATCGTTCATGAAAGTTGTTCTAGTATAAATCATAATATATTATCGATTCAATTTAAATCATAACTAAAATGATGCATATATCATTTTAGTTTATATAAAACGATAATTCTATCGTTTTTGCTAAAAACGATGATTCGACCATCCATGACCACTTAACATATATGGAATGATCAAAATAAATTATCAAATGAGTTCGATCTCACTCAAAAGAAACTATAGGAACATTTGTATTCTCACGACTGATACAATCTTTCAACTATTCTAAAAGAAAGAAATATCTCCGTTCGTTCTTTTCTAAGCCATTCGACTGACATCAACCCGCTTAATGACATCTTTTGATGGTCCCATGTATGTTGAAGGCCCGTTGGGCGGTTGTGGATAGCCGAATCATTATTTTTAGTAGGAACGACACAATTTGGACTTTATATGAAAAGAAACGATACCTATAAACTGAAACGAGTTCAAACTCGTCAAATTTGTACTAAAACAGTATGAATGTCATTATTTTATATCGTGATTCACTACATAACAATTTCATTATTATTTTTTATACAATTTTGATGACATTGATATCGTTTCAGTTTAAATCATAACTAAAACTACATATATATCGTTTTAGTTTATATAAAATAATAATTGTGTTGTTTCTGCTAAAAACAATGATTCAATCGTTCACAATCAACCGACATGCATCCGACATATGTGGGACAATCAAATAGGTCGTCAAGTCGGTTCGATATCACTCAATAGAAACTATGCAATCATTTGTGTTCCCTAATTGTACACAACCTTCGAACTATTTTAACAGAAAGAAATTATCTTCGTTTGTTTTTTTAAGTCATTCGAGTGCCATCAACCCACTTGATGATTTTTTTCGATTGTCTTACATATGATGAAGGCATGTCGAGTGGTTTTGGATGATCAAATCGTTATTTTTAGCCAGAAGGATATAATTATCATTTTATATGAAAAATATAATTATCATTTTATATGTAAAATGATATCTATGTCATCGTTGTTATGATTTGAACTAGAATGATTTCATACTCATCAAATTTGTACTCAAACAGTTTGGACGTCTTTATGTTATTTCATGGGTTTGATATATACCGATATCACTTTTGTTACGTATGAAAGAAAAGCAATATCTAACTCACTTTAGTTATGATTTAAACTAGAACGATATTAATATCGCCAAATTTGTACTGAAATAAAAATGGAAGTTCGATACTCGGACGAGCGCGCATGACACCTTATGTTGCAGGCGTTGTACAAGTTTTTTGCTATAACGACTTATATGTAGTTTTACTGGTCTATAACAACTTCATTGTCGTTATGAAAGTTTATAAAGTAGTGTGTATTGTTTGTACTGGAATGACATCAATATCGGTTTTTTGTCAGGAACGACTTTTTTGTCATTATGTTTTTTCATAATGACTTAAGACCCTATTTGATTACACAAATTTTTCATATGAGTAGGAAATTAAATTCCATTTTCCACTTTTTTGCATGTTTGATTGGCCAAATTTTCTTGGCAACACCCCATTTTTCACCTTTTCCCACGTTTTTGAGGAATTGGTCTTCCCATGGATTTGGTGGTTTTTGGTTTCCAGGATTATTATTTATTATTATTATTATTATTATTATTATTATTATTATTATTATTATTTTGGACAATTGAAGCAAATTCTATTCCAAATTGTAATAAATTATATCCCTTTAATTGACAATTTTTATGAAAAACAAGGTAGATGAGCACCAAAATATCCAAAATTTCTTTTAGGTTGAAAATTATACCACTTAAACATATTTAATTAACAATTCTCAGTAAAAAAAAGTTTTAGACAATTCAATTCCCTGTAATTCGTTTTCTTTCTACGCAAATTTCATTTTTACAATCAAACGGATCCTAAATTTTTTTTTTCAAAATGATTTCAGGAACTGAACATATATTGCCTCCATTTGGTTCTGATTTTTCACCCTAAATAATCAATTTTTTGAGCGTTACTTCCCTAAGTCAGCTGTTGTTTTTTACTTCTTCACTCACAGGTAAGACTCACTTTTCTCTGTAACGGTCAAAAAATTGATTTTCATAATTACTATTGAACAGGCCTATAATATGAACTTAAAAGTTTAAATATCCTGTAAATATAAAAACTTGAATTTAATATGTTGAAATCATCAAATTCCAAATGCACTAGCTAGACAACATTCCCAAATTATCCGTTAGTCTAAATAAAATATTTCAACTAATTAACAGAAATATGGAAATGGAATAGCCAAAAACAATCTAAAGCTTGAAATCTCGTGCCAACAACTCTTTCTTCATTTACAATGTCATACCACGTCTTCATAGCATAGTAAAATACAAAATAGTTAATAATTAGCAAAGACATAATTGACCTCAATTTAAATCAAATCTGCACTTCTAATTGCATATGATAAATGCATTTCTTATAAAATGTAGCTTACATGGAGAACCTTTTATTATTTTTTTCTTAACACTGGCTCTTCAAAAAAGTTTGAACATAGTTGTAAAGTTTTATCCCATCATTCCACATTATAAGTTTTAATTACTAATTAAGATCTCAAGCAGTCAACAATTTAGGTTGAGCTTTAGTACTTCTTTTCATTATGAATGACACCTCACCCGCTTCTTCCCCATCTACTAACGCTCATGTACAAAGCAAAGAGAAACTGGAAAAGTTCTACTAAAGCAGTATAATAGGCATTCCCTCATTTCCTATTTTACACTGTCGAGAGCTACTGTAAATATGTTTCTCATTTTCAAAGCTTTTGTCCTATTTGCCTATAACAAAATAAGAATAAATAAATGTTCTACACAACATAGAATGAATTGAATGACTTCTATTTCACGATATCATAAATAATATTGGTCATGTAAACTTACCTTTATAGAGAGAACATGTGAAAAAAGAACGGTGCACTACTTCATTACAAATGCAACACAGATGCAGTACACTAATAATTTCTTGTAATATTAGAGAGAATTCTGTTTGATTTTCCCAAATAACGACGTAATAATCGTTGGCTTCTTGGTAACTTAAATTTCAAAGTGAAAATACACCATTCAGTAAACAAGAATGGATTGCGAAAGAACACAATAAAACTGTACAACTTGTGGATACCCAAGGGAGCCAAAAATCTTAGTGTATATGGACATTTATGCAAATATAAAACATATTGCATTTCACTCCCATATTTCACGTCAGGGTCATTATCAGCATTAATTTCCCAACGTCCATAAACATGCTAAATGCGTTTATAAGATAACACAAATTTTTCTCTACTTACATATTAAATGGACTAACTCCGCCTATGTTTTCCATAGCTGGTCCTAAGCCCTGCCAATGGGAGAATGTTGGTTTTAGTTAATAGACAATTTAAAAGTTGGTAAAATATGTCATTTGAATTCATCATTCCATTGAATCTCAAAGAATTAATATTCCCCATCCAAAATTCAACGAGATTGACTACATATAGACATGCCTTGAATATCCATCAAGTCAAAACAAAAGGTGAGTTTGTACACTGATGAATAGCTAGCCACAGTACAAGCTATACTCAACAAAAGATGAGTTTGTATACCGTTAGAGTTCACCAACTACCGATTTATTTAAACTATTATGCCACTCTTGTTGCCATAATTGAATCTACTTCTATTCCGTTTGAGCCAAAGACACTCAAAATTGCTATGCACGAGGAGTTATCTTCTCTTTAAAGGTCCAAAATCCTAAATGAGAGCTTGTCGCAGGTTTGAATACAAATTTCAAACCTCAAAATCCTCCACAATAGCCGCCTTAGTAGATATCAATGTCTTTGTTCAATTCAGAACTCTCTATAACATCTGCCCTCACACGAAAAAAGGAGAAGATAGTTTTTGGGAATTTCAAGAAGAAGACGGCTTTTGAGAATTTAATGGAGAGTAAGGTTTTCAATATGGGGAAGAATATGTTTTTGAGTGAATAAAAGCCCTAGTCCTTCTTCAATTGATTTTACATGGGATGGTTAAATTAGTGGGATCTTAACATAACTCCTAGTTTTAAAGATTACATTTCATAAATAACAAACTCATTAAAATATTTCAAAAATCAGGTGGTAAATAATTTTATTAAATATTAAAATATAATATAATATACATTAATTATTTCCACCCATGCCACCTCACCCACCCATCCTCTCACCCCACTACACCACCTTCCCTGACCTCTCCGATGGCCGTCCCGATGACTGATCCGTCGACCTCTCTGACGCCCCTCCGGTAGCTGTTCGGCAATCCCTCCGACAAACTGTTTCGATGATCACTCCGACGCCTACGACCAACTTTGTCTTCAATGTGTTAAACTGTGATCAAATTTGTATTCAGTGTGACTATCTGTAACCGGGTCAATCTCAAGTCACAACAAATCACAATCAACACAAAATTAGTCACAAACAGTCACAGCAGGTAGCTGATCGACAATCCCTCCGACAAACTGTTTCGATGATCACTCCGATGCCTACGACCAACTTTGTATTCGGTGTGATAAACTGTGACCAAATTTGTATTCAGTGTAACTGTTTGTGATCAGGTCAATCTCAAGTCACAACAGATCACATTCAACACAAAATTAGTCACAAATAGTCACAACAAACACATACTTGATCGCATGGGGTCACCACAAACAAATCTGCACATACCATGGACTTGTTATTAATTGTGACCAACTTTATCTTTGTTGTGACTAACTGTGACCAAAATTACATTCAATATGATTATCTGTGACCAGGTCAATCTCAAGTCACAATCGGTCATAGAACCATCATAGCCAACCACAGAACAATCACAGTCTAAACCACCACCATCTTACCAAATATGCACCACCTTACCACATCACCAACAACCGAATCACACAGATCAAAAAATCACCAACACTACAAAACACCCTCAACAACATAAAAAAAATTAAATGACCACCACCTCAACACGACCACATGCACCACCAGTAACAGAACCATCACAGTCTACACCATCAATAACAACAAAATCACCCCACGGAATCTAACACCTTTAGAATTCCATTCTTATTCAATGGCAGATTTTCTGACTTCAAATCACGGTTCTAAACACAGATCTGAGGTACCAATGATCGAAAAACTCACGATGCCATCATCAAAACTCAGTAATGTTCGAGCATGCCTCGCCCTATCCCGAACTTTCAGCACCTCCAGCTTTGCATTTTGGTTAGCTGGAAAAAGCCCACTCCAAAGTCAACACGCTCTTGACACCGCGACCACTTTCTGTCAACACAAATCATTAGCGCCTCGTCGTACACTGCGAATCATCGGATTGGCCGTCAACGGCCTCACAGCACCGTCAAAGTGACCCTGAAATCATCACGATTGTCACCAATCGGCTTCTGCGTTAGCTTTTAATGCTATGCAATGGCGACGACGCAATGTTTTTTACGAGGGCTACAAGTCTTGGCCGCTGTGCGCGGCGATTCTGCTTCGACGATTCTGCGCTTAGGGGAGGGAGGGAGGGAGGGAGGGAGAGTAGTGA
>NW_019266937.1:73488-76329 GCF_002742605.1 Olea europaea var. sylvestris
ATAGGTGTGTGGGGGTGGGGGTGGGGGTGGGGTTTGGGTAAGGTGAATATTTAGATTAGATACCATTAAATTTTTATCAATTATAATTATTAAAACTTAATTACCACCTGATTTGTGAAATAAGATTTTATCCCCTTGTTTTCTGAAAATTAATCTTTAAATGTAGGTTTCTAGGTAATTTTCTCTTTTTGATTTGTGATCGAGAAATAAGTTGTGACTAATAATTTGATAAGTTGTAACTATTTAATTATATAACCGTGACCAAATTTTATAAAATTGTGACATCAATATATGTTTAATAAATTAATTTATAAATAAAGTTTTAAAAAAATCTGAATTTTGAAATTTGAAACTTTATTTCTTAAATTTGAAACGTGCTCTATTTAATCTCTTATTTATGAATTTTTTCATAAAATTAATGAGTGTTTATAAACATAAGTTGAACATAATCTTATAAATTACCAAAAAAAATATAAAATAATAATATATTAATGGTTTATAAGTAAATACCTTGAAACATGTACATAAAAAGTGATTTGAATGTTTATAAGTATAAGATAAATATGGGCTAACTCCTCAACGAGACGAGCACATTGGAATTGTAAAGTGTTTTTTCTTAAGAATAATGTTATTTAGCCCTTGTTTGATTCGCTTAGATGGTACGTAATTATCATTAATTAATTAAACAATCTAAAAGTAGAAAAATGATTCATATTTAGCCCCTGTTTGATTCGCTTTAAAATTTTAATACATTAATCTTTCTTTTTTTTCAACAATAAATTCTTAAATAAAATAATACTTCACATAAATAAAAAAAATTTCCTTCTTTTTTAACCATATACTCTCTCAAAAACTATTATTTCAAAATATATTTTACCCAAATTTCTCTAGTCAAACAGGACTTAAGATGTTTTATCACTTGCAAGTTACAACCACCTATGTAACATTATTATTTTCTCAAGTTTAAAGCAACTCTATTGGCATTTCTTTGGCTTTTAAAAGTAAGTTTTTTTATAGTTACTTTCTATGAAGTACTTTTCTTCTAAGCTCGGCCAAACTTGCTCGTGACCACATATCCCTACGGAACCCACCACCGCTTGTCTCTTTAAATCCCCTCGCACTCCACACACCAAGACTCAATCGCTAACGGGGGCTATAATCCCAATTCTCGAGTCTCAACTCCATCAAACAAAGGAATTCTCTCAAATCCATCAATGCAGCTTACACTACAACAGCTGAAACAGTACGATGGCACAGACCCATCGAAGCCATTATATGTAGCAGTAAAGGGTCGTATATTCGACATGACTTCCGGCAAGTCATTCTATGGTCCGGGAGGGCCCTACAGCATGTTTGCCGGCAAGGATGCGAGCCGGGCCCTGGCCAAAATGAGCAAAAACGAGGAAGATGTAATCGCCTCCCTTGATGGCCTCACTGATAAGGAAATGGGTGTCCTTAATGACTGGGAGAAGAAATTCGAGGCTAAGTATCCCATCGTTGGTACTGTTATTAATTAAGATATATTATCTGAACTTGAAGGTCTGTGTTCTTGGATTTTTAAGTGTCTTTGTGATGTGGGTGTGTGTAGTATGATACGATTGATGAAATGACTATTGCATAAATAATTATCCCAATTGTTGGGATTTTGTCATCTGCTCAACATATGCTTATGCATTTATGTTTTCAATGATGTATCTGCTCAATGATTTAGATATGTTTTTTCATCCCCATTATGATTTTAATTATTTTAGCTCATTTTCTTTATTTTTACAGATAACCCAAAAAGTGATAGTTTACCATGTAGTAAGTATTACATCGCATAATTGATTATTCTTAAATCTTAATGTTGTTGCACTACCAATATTACCTGTAGTAATGGCTTGAGAAGGTGAGTCTGAGGGTGAATAGGTGTTGGAAAATTACATAATGTCAGTTTTTGACATTCTAAGTTGCAATAAAAAGTTAGCATGAGTCAAGGGATCATATAGGGAAAGTTCTAAGTGGCGGAGGATGTAGGATGTCCAGCCGAGGCCCCAAAGGGCGGCATGCAGGTAATTCTGCATGTCTTGGGCAGCCGCCCCCTGTGCAGATCAGAATGGGTGCCTTTTGTTCATGCTTATACCCATTTTTGATTGCCATTTTCATCCAAATTCACCTTTTTAAAGCTTTGTTTGTGTTTTGTAAGTCCGGAATTGCAGACATGAATCTATATTGGGTTCTTATCTTCTTAGTATTTGGGGTTGTTTTCATTAGTGCACGACGCAAACAACGTATTTGGATTCCTTTATATCTTGGAGGCATTTTGCTTTCCCATATCCTTCACTGGTCATCTTAAGGAAATTGCAAACACGTGCCTTGGAGCCAATTTTCTTCATCTTAAAAGTTCAACGTGATCTCCAACCTAATATATATTCTTGCCCCCACCATTGTGAATATAGATCCAACTAAAACAATTTTTCAAGTTTTAAATTGGCACCACCTTTGTCTTACATACGAGATTTCACAGTAACTTTTGTTAAGTTGGGGCATTCGGTGGAACCAATTTTTGAATATGGCAAAACCAGTTGCATTTCTTGTTGACGACGTTGAATGTGATCTATGTTCTAACAATAATCAAACCCGAAAAGACGGAGGGTGAAACTTTAGTGCAGTCATGGGCATATCAATAGTGGGAGCAAGATGAATACTTTTGCAGAGGTCATATTTGCAACGCCATGTCAGATGCCTTGTTTGATCGATACCCTTTTTGCTATGTTGGCGGTGGCTTCAGATAATTTTCTGTGTCAGCCACCTTTTCTGACAGTGTGTGATGGTGGAGTACCAGAGGTGGTGGCTTGAAAT
>NW_019266937.1:76875-106633 GCF_002742605.1 Olea europaea var. sylvestris
TAAAAAAAAAAAAATTTATTCTTTTTTTTTTTTTTTTTTTGCTCTCTTCTTATCTTTTGTTTTAAAACTATTATATTTTGTATTTGAAATTTTTTTGTGAAAATTAAATTAGATCTTAATAGATTCGAGTCATGGATCAACTGCGGCTTGTATTCACAATTATTTAACACTAATTTTACAATAATTAATCATATCTACTCATTTTATTCTTCTCTTGATGGGGTCTTAATCTTTACAAATAATTCACCCATCAAATCCAAACTATTTAACACAAAATCCTGTTGTCCACTTCAAATCTTCATACAATTCCATAGCTGTATCCACGCCGTTTTGAGATTTCTCGAAGTCTTAACCAGTCATCATTTCATCTCATGCAATGAAACTTCTACATTTCTTATACATGCACACTTAGTTATTACACTTGAATTAATCAAAATAGAAAAATTCTATGAGTACATTTCCCTGGTTCATCAAAATATAGAATCACTGAGTTACTAATTAAATTGATGGGTCAATTTCTTAAAATTGGAAAAAAAAATTTAAGACATACTATTTGAACTTTTTTAAATATTTTAACTAATTTTTTATTTTAAAGTTTCAAAAGTATGAAATATCTTCCATCGATATTTGAGTTTTTACAGAATTTCGAAGTTCTAATTTAAAGGTCGACCTTATAAAAAAAATAGGAGAAACCTTTCTACGTTGATTAGTTCTTTCAAATCCAACAAACAAAGCACTAATTATGAAGGAACCTCAAATAGAAAGTCGAGACGTGAAATTATTGGAACTTTTGGATGGTTCCTTTTTCTTATTTTTAATCATAAAATGTCACTCATTAGGGACGCATTAAGAGTAGATAACAGATGTGATTGTTGACGTTTGTGGTTGTTAGCTGCATAAGATTATTCTAAACGGTGAAATCAATGATTTGCTAAACACAAAATCTCTTAATAATCCAAAAGACAAAGAGAAGTGACATGTATGGATGAACATTCATGCAACTTAAAAATAAGTGAAGCCCACCCCCAAATAATTAATTATGAAATAATAGTTGGGCTAAGTTTGTTATAATTAATTATATTTAAATTTGTTAATTAATTATTGATATTCTCCAGAGAATGTTTCAAATCAAGAATTGGTAACATTTCATTTTCTAGTCCAACTAGCAAAATAGACTAGACAACTTATACCATGCTTGACATAATTTCAAATTAGAAGTCAAAAATATAGATTTTTTTCCTTTTATTTTATCCACTTAACAAAGAATCAAGGATAGATTTTGTTTCTTGCTATTTTCATTTCGAGGAAAAAAAAACAATATTAACTTCAAGCCAAAAAAAAAAAAAAAAACCAAAATATATATTTGATATTCAAATCATTCTGTTGTATTTGCTCGTGAAGTTGACAAATTCAACTTTTAAATTTTAATACAACGTAGGACACGAGAGGCTAATTTTATGGGTCTTTAGGCTATTTACCAATTATTATAGATATGGTTTAAGAAAATCTCGTGATTAATGGGCACTAAAATATTAATTAATCTTGTATCTATAAACAGCATTTGTCTGCTAATTACGCGATATTTAATATTGTAATTAGTACGTCTCGCATGTTTGAGTTAATTACCGTGTATGAAAGAGCATAGAGTAGATAAAATAAATGCGTCGGTATGAATCACGAGTAGCTAGAATAAATACTAATGAATTTAGTTGAGATTTTGGACAATCTCATGAGGATAGACAGTTCATTATAGTATTGACGTAGATAAACATCACGAGTCTTAAGTTCTTGTTTGGTTTCGTTAAAAATCAAATTTTTAATAAATTTTGTAAAATTACTCAATAGACATAATGCAGAAGCAAATGAGTACTAGGTATAATGAGTATTATATTAATCATGAAATCTAGGAGGTTCAATTAATCATTTGACTTAAAGCACATAATCCAACACATGATGACTGTATCATTACCCTATAAACGTTTAACTATCGAACTAAAATTTCGGCTTTTATCAAAAGTTGGTAATGCATTAATGCTGCATAATTGTAGCTTGTCTGCCTCTTTTTCTTGTTAAAAGCATGTAATTTTTTTTTTTCAAGGTTGCATCCATCTTTCTCATAATTTTAGCTTTTCAGTCACTTTTTGAAAAGAAAAAAAAAAAAAAAAGAAAAGAAAAAAGAAGAAAAGTTCTTATTTTCAAGATAAGTAAATTTATCGGTTAAAAAAAATAACGATTGTACTACATGTACATAATAGGTCTATATATACATAAAGTTGTGAGATGTGATTGAGTCAAAATTTTCTTAATCAAATAAAAAATTCCCATTCTTTTTTTGACATTTCATATGTAAACCATTATAGAACTACTTATGTACGAGTAGTATTATTCAAAAAAACAAAGTCCAACATATTATTCTTTAAAGCTATGTTTGGTGCATCAAATTTGACCATAGAAAGAATTTAATATAAAATTATAATGAATAATATAGGTAAAGTGAATAATATATTTTAATTTTTCATTCGAAAGATAGTTATATGCAGTTTCAACCATGTTACATGATACCGATTTGGAGGTAGGTATAGCTAGGATTTAAACCAAAAAAAAAAAAAATACATAGTAAGTGACATTTTTTTTTTTAAAAATGAAAATCCAAATATGATAATCCACCATAATAGCGGCTACCTAATAATATTTGTCTAATTTAACCCAATGTACCGAAAGTGACCTAAAAGTTTACTACTATTTGATAACTTCAGATAGAACAAATGTTTTGGAGATTAAGAAAAATACTAGTAGGTAATAATAGGTCATATATTCATTATATAGTTTTCGAAAAAAAAAATCTTTAAACATAATATTTTGATTTTTGTATCAATATTAATTTTCTTGCAACAGAATTCGGTAATTTGTAATTTAAACATCTTATATTATTTATATTCAGCTTGGGATTTCCTTTTTAGAAGAAAATTTTGTTGAAAGAAAATAATAAATTTTGGCACCTCTTGAGTTTAAAAATATTTTTTGGTTATATATCTCGTCACTTATAGTTCTTCAAAGTTTTATTGACGTCAAAATCTGTGATCACATGGTCAGCAAACCGTAATATTCTGTCCATCTATTTGTATAGCGTATGAACACTTGTTAGAATGTAAGATAGTTGCTATAGTGAGGTTCAATGATTATATGCACTATGATGATCTAGTTAGATGGTAGAAATTGAGAGCTTGTTTGGCAGGGATTTTGAGAATTGATTTTTTGACTGTTAGAAATAAAGTGGGTTCTATCTGTGCACCTCTTGAGTTTAAAAATATTTTTTGGATTATATATCTCGTCACTTATAGTTCTTCAAAGTTTTATTGACGTCAAAATCTGTGACCACGTGGTCAGCAAAACGTAATATTCTGTCCATCTATTTGTATAGCGTATGAACACTCGTTAGAATTTAAGATAGTTGCTACAGTGAGGTTCAATGATTATATGCACTATTATGATCTAGTTAGATGGTAGAAATTGAGAGCTTGTTTGGCAGAGATTTCGAGAACTGATTTTTTTATTATTAGAAATAAAGTGGGTCCTATCTGTGCACCTCTTGAGTTTAAAAATATTTTTTGGATTATATATCTCGTCACTTATAGTTCTTCAAAGTTTTATTGACGTCAAAATCTGTGACCACATGGTCAGCAGAACGTAATATTCTGTCCATCTATTTGTATAGCGTATGAACACTCGTTAGAATGTAAGATAGTTGCTACAGGGAGGTTCAATGATTATATGCACTATGATGATCTAGTTAGATGGTAGAAATTGAGAGCTTGTTTCGCAGGGATTTTGAGAACTGATTTTTTGACTGTTAGAGATAAAGTGAGTCCTACCTGTGAGAGAAAAATTCAAAAATGACAGTTGAAATAGTGAAATAACGGTCAAAAAAATAATTTTAATTGACTTAAAATCGCCACCAAACAAGCACTGAATGTGGGAAGATAAGTTGACACAACTTCAGCTAGGGGTGGGCCCCGTTTGATTTTCATTTTTATCAAAATACATTTCTCTCTCTCTTTTTTTTAATTACACATTCTTTATTAAAATAATATTACACATAAATAAAAAAAAATTCCTTATTTTTCATCTACACATTCTCCATCAATTTACTATTCTAAAATTCATTTTTCCATAAAAATGGGTGTCAAACACCTTCTAAATTTCATTTACCTAACTTAAGAACTTAGAAAGGATATTTATATAGTTCAAAGTTGTTTCGCGCGGGTAGTCGATAACAATTAAAAAAGGGATCAGACGATTGTGTAAGGAATAAATCTCTTGAGACAAAGTTCTAAAAAGGGGTGTTTTATTGGCGATGATTTACAATTGAAACTAAACAGAATGCCTCCAAGGGGCGCAAGCACACGAGTACTGAAAGAAATGTTTAAGTTTAAACTAAGGAATTAAAATTACATATTCTCTATTTGAGAGTATTTGATTCGGGGGATCTTTTTTTCTATGTCTTCTCTTCCTTTTATATTCCCTTGATAATTTCTTCGTGACAAACCGCTTGGAAACTGCTTGACTGCCTTATAACTACCCACTTTCTTTATGGTGGCTAACTTGTCGTGGAACTGCCGTCTCTAACTGCTGCTGCCACTACTCTTTGTCGTTCAACCGCCTTCAACTGGACTCCTTGAATCGTGGAATGTGATAAGGTTACTCAATAGCTGCATTTATGGATGATCATAACATTTTATGTTTGCTAAAAATCCTTGGCGATTCGAAGGTATGGGCGAGAATAGGGTCATCGCTCTGGCCGACTGTAAGGCATTCCATTCGCTCAGACCTTGGGCGTCTTGCAAGCTTGTGCGATAATTTTACTGTGTTCGTGGGCTTCCACTGCATTCATTAATAACCCTGTCTGGGCCTTTATGCTGAATTGCCCAATTGAGCTTCATTCTTTGGGCTATTAGATTTGGGAATTCCTCAATTGGGCTTTATTCCTTGGGCTATTCGATTTGGACTGCACTTTTAGTGTGTCAACAATTACCCCCCAATATGGCAGAATTAATACTAATTATTAATCTTTGCCATATTTATTTTGTGTTTTCCTGCAACATTTGAAATTCCAAAAAATTTCAATCATTATTTCCTTCCATAGCCTAAAAAGGTGCGACGTTGCAAACCCTTATAAACCCCAAAGACACGTCATTTTATCGCACCACTAAATCACGCTTCATTATTTCGCGTTTCTTTCTCGCAATATTACTGTTCATCTTCTTGCTTCTCTGCTACGTTTCCCAAGCAAACCTTGTCAAAACTGTACTTTGTTTCTAATGGCGACTTCAAAAACTCAATCTGATGATTCCTTTAGTTTCGAAGATTTTCAGGAACTCCTTACTAGGCCATATGTAAATCCAAACTTCCTTACACAAGTTAGTGCTAACCTCAATGAATTCTACTTGAATCCATCATTCGATAATGCCGAAGCCATCGAACAAGTGGCGGTGGGCCAGCTGTTCCCTTGCACTCAAGGCTCTCCGTTCCTGAACTCTTTGCCGCTAAGGCCGATTCACTAAAAAGGTATTCGCACTTGGCATAAATCTGATGTTATTTTTCATAGATGACATGCTCGCCTTGTGGGTCATGGTTCTATCAAGGCAATTTTTGATCATGTTAGGATTTCTGATTTATTAGAAATCGCTCTTCAACCCTCGATTTTTGACCCAGTGCTTTTTCCTATTACTTTAAGTTTTTGGTCTTCTGAATATAATACCTTTGTTTTCCCTCTTGGTCCCATGTCTATTACTTTGAGAGATGTTGGGGCCCTAATAAATCTTCCACCTTTGGGCGATACCATTTTTCCTGGTATTTTGATTTTCGGTGTCGCCCCGAAATTTGACAAGAAACTTACTGAGTCCTATTCAAGCCTGCAAAGCTCTTATAATCAATCAAGCGCTGAACCTTCCCATGCTGAGCGTGTAGCCTTCCTTCAGATTTGGCTTTGTAAATATATTCTTTGCGTGCCAAGTATGAAACCTTCCATGAGCTACTTACCCATAGCGCATGAATAGGTGCGTGGTAGGCCTTTGAACTTATATTCTTTCTTTCTAGCCGCCCTTTATAGAGGCATGGCTTCCCTTCAGTTTCAACTGAAGAATGGTGCATCTCCCACTGGCAGTGGCCCCCTTTGGTTCACTCAGTTGTGGTTGAGAGCATATTTTCCACCACTTGGTGCTCTATCCACTTCTAGTCGTTCTGCTAGCTGCTACGGGTTAGCCATTGATCCACTGACCCCTGTACATATGTCAAGTAGAGACATTTTTTCATTCTTTTATTCCTTAAATTCGATTCCTTCTTTCTTTCCTTTTCCTGCTCATTTGACCCCAGATTATGTGCAACATTCATCCATCCTAGACAATGCAAGTGCCTCTCTGCTTGTTTGGGTTCAATTTTTTTATTGGGAGGGAATTGTTCCATGATATCTTAACTGGAACTAATGCCAAAACTGGGGTTGAAATATATGCTCCCCAATTTTTTGCTCGACAACTTGGTTTTGGCCAAACTTGGCTTGTCCTTCCTTATTACTCTAAAAATTTGACAGACCGCTTTCACACCATTAATAGGGCAGAGGCACAAGCTACAGATGCTCGCAACTTTCTTTTGACGAGCAAGTTTTCGTTAGGCCCTTTCAATCCTAGCCGTGCTGTCCACCCTCTTTTTGAACAACTTTGGCCATCAGTGAAGCGTAGATTGTTTACAATTGATGCCAATCGTGCTTTCCATTCACTGGATCAGCCAAACACTTCTTCCACTTCTCCTATTTTGGTCACCCCTGTGTCCATTAGAAATCCTTCCTCCCCCGCTCGTGCTAAACAATCTATTCGTCCATCTACCTACCAAGGCTACTGCAGCAAAGAGTGCCTTGAGCCGCAAACAGCCAGTTTCAGCATCTCCCACTTTCGAGGATGATGATGATGATGCTCCCCTCATCGTTAGGAGAAAGGTAATTGAATTCTGTTTATTCACAAATATACCTTTCTATGTGCTAATGGTTTACTTGAATTTCTCAGAAAAGTTCAGTCTCTCCTTTGAAGGCTTTGGTGTTGGCAGCTCCTGCTCCATCATCCTCTGCTGAAGCTTCGTCCAAATCAGCTGATGAAGGGACTATGTTTAAAGAGAAACCTTCAGTTCCGGAACCCTCATCACAACCAATGGAAGAGCCACCTTCTTCCCAGGGCGCCAGCCCCCCAAACACCGAATCAGAAGGTAATACATTTTTTGATCTTTTACCTTTGCTTGTGCTATTGGTTTCTGATTTGTTGTTTCTTGAATTTTGCAGAGGCTCCCATGGGTCTGCCCGTTGTGGCAGAGTCTTCTCGCCTAGATAAGGAGAAGTCTCCACGGGCGGTGGAGCCAACTGGTGATATGCCACTTCCCAAGATTGCCGATGAGGTAACTTTTCGCTTCACTTTCATTTTCGCTTCGTTTATTGTTGTGAAAGCCCTCAATGTTGGCATTTTTCTTTGCAGGGTGTTGATGACATTGTGCATTCCATTCAGGACTTGTTCACTTCCTGGGGGCAAGTCAAGACGCCTCGCCCTACTTCAACCGGTCGTCCTTCTGCTTCTTTAGAGGAAGATATGAAGTTCCTCAAACAGTCGATATTTAAGTATGTATCTTTTATGGACATAGACACCGGTCAGGCTAGTACTGCTAAACATAAGAATAAGCTTGAGTTATTGAGTGCGAAGTTGGCGCAAGCACTGACACTTCCGTCGCTCAATATTTCTGTTGATTTTAAAGCGACGTTGAAGGTTGTCCACTCTGACATCCTCTCCTTGTTGGCCAAAAATGTTGAACTGAAGGCCAGAAGTACTCAATATCTTTGTGTTGCATTTAAAAAAGAGTCTTTGCTTCTAGAGATTAACAAAGCCGAAGACGAATTGAAAGAAATCTATTCCGAGGTTATGATCGAAGACTCTCTGATGACAAGTTTGGTTGCAGAGATGAAGGAGCTTCAAGCAAGGATGGACGACTGTAAAGCGAGAATGGCTGCTAAAAATCGTAATGCTTCCCAAGGAATTGAGCGAACCAAGTCTCTGGTCGAGCAGTACAAAAACCTAGAGGTTGATGACGATTTTGTAGCTGAATTAAATGTCGCTTCTTCTCAGCAGAGCGAGGATTCGGGGAGACTTAGGGAAAGAATTCGATCGGCCTCGGGTGAATTGTGATTAAGACATCTAATGCCCTAAATTTTCCTTTTGTAACTTCGTACTAACTGCCATTGCTAAATTTGAATGTAACAGCAGCCATTGTCATTAATGAATGACTATTTTAACTACTTGCGTGCTAATTGACGTTGTCCTTAATCGTCAACCTCCTAAGCATTTAACTGCTTTATGATAAGATTTATATACATTCTCTCTTGGTATTTCTGTCTCTTTTCCCAAGACTTTGGGCCACTTGACTCCAATTACTAGGCACGAATGTAGCTATTCATATTCTATCTCTTCACCTTTACGCCCCTATAAATGCACGTATATTTCGCACTTTTCATTTTCATTTCCATTCTTTTCTTCAAAAACTAATTTGCTGCCATCGTTTGGCATTTCAACGATCGATCCAAATTTTTTGTCTTCCATAGAAATAGATCATTTGATCCACCCATTTTGCTACCTGTTTTGATGTCACCTTTGGTATGGGAGATATAGGAAATATTTTTTGGCCAGCAAAGTTCTTCCCATCGTCTCCATATTCTTTACAAGGAGCTCAATGATGGAAGGCAATTTTTGAGGATGCCTGTCAAGCCACCTTGCTTGCTGAGAGTGTTTCTCAATCTCCTTATCCGTTATTACGGCAATGCGATTAGGCAGGCGATGTGAGGGTGCTTTTCTTCCCTTTTGCTTGCTGAGAGTGCTTCTCGGCCTCTCTGCCTGCCTTTGCAACAGTACGATAAGGATGGCAATCAAGGGCAGTTCACCCTCTTATTCGACGATCGACCGAGAGATTAGTTTGCTCTCAATTGTAGCTTATAGAGCATTCAATATTTTGTATCTCGCAATTTGTAATGAATGTCTGATAATAAATGAATTTATTTGAACGTATTTCGTTCTAGCCCTTTTCATATATGATCGTTCAACGCGATTTGATTATGCTTTTATTTGTTCACTTTCCCATTAGGAAGGAACATATTTTTTTAAATATTTGCAATTAATGAACTTCATGTGCTTGGTGCCATCTAAATTTTCCAAATGATAGGCTCCATTAGGCAACACACTATTTATTTTATATGGACCTTCCCAATTGGACGACCACTTGTTATATTTTGGATCATTGCTATCCAAAGGGAGTATTGTTTTCCAAACCAATTCGCCCAAGCTAAATGACTTAACTATAACTTTTTTATTATAAAACTTAGTCATCCTTTGTTTTTGAACTTGCAATCTATCTAGGACGTCTAACTTTAATTCGTCCAACTCCAATAAGTTTTGAACCGGTGATTCGGTATACTCATCATCACTTAATTTATGTTGCAAACACACTTTGATCGATTACACGTTAATTTTCATAGGCAAAATGACCTCCTGTCTATAAGTAAGTTGGAAAGGAGTAATTTTGGTACTTATTGAGGCGACTTCCTATAAGTCCATAAAGCATTGTTTAGACATTCGTGCCAATTTCTGGCATTTTCATCTATCATTTTCTTTATGATATTTTTTAGAATCTTATTAGAAGATTCTTCTTGTCCGTTGGATTGAGCGTAATACGATGTGGAGTTCACTACTTTAACTCCAAACTCGCTAAAAAATTTATTCACTTGATCTCCATTTAAAGAAGTTTCGTCATTTAACATCAAAATTTGTGGAATCCCAAATCTATAAATAATATGATCACGGATAAATTCTATGACACTCTTTTGGGTGATTTCTTTTAAATGTATCGCTTCTACCCACTTAGTGAAAAAATCAGTTGCAACTATAACAAAGGTATGTTGTTTGGACGATGGGGGATAAATCTTCCCTATTAGGTCTGTCGCCCAACCCTTAAACGGGCAAGGTTTGATAATAGGTGCCATCTCTCGTGTTGGCGCCCTTTGTATTGGACCATGTTTTTGGCATGATAGACAACTCTTTGCATATTGAACACATGATTCTCCCATCTTGGGCAAAAAATATCCATTCCTAATAATTAACCATCTCATCCTTTAGCCAGCTTGATGAACTCCACATATTCCTTCGTGCACCTCAGCCATGATTGTTCTGGCTTCTTGCAAACTTACACATTTTAGCAATATACTATCAAAGCATTTCTTAAACAACTCCTCATCTATCAGTGTATAGTTTAGCAAACGCAGCTTCATTTTTCTATTATCTCTTTTATTTGGTTCTTTAAGGAACCTTTTAATCTCTGCCCTCCAATCTATTGCATCTCCATCTTGTATGCAATGAAATTTCAATCCTTCTCGCCCTTCTTTGGACTATGGGCAATATTACTCCATATTCATAAGTAGCTTTCCAATTTAAAACCTTTGAATACCCTGAGGCCATATGGGCCAACTCATTTGCTACGTTATTATATATCCTATTAACACATTGAAGCTCTATTTGGTCGAATTCTTCCAACAACTCTTGAGCGATTTCATATTGACTTATAATGAAATCACTTTGGCACTTAAAATCACCAATCAATTGGTGAATTACCAATTGAAAATCCCTCTAACGATCACATTCTTTACTTCCATATCTATCATTAATTCTAAACCCACGATTAAGGCTCCATATTCGACTTGATTGGTGGTGCACATCCTATCCAAAGTGAATGCGAACTTGTAACAAATCCCTAAAAGATTTATCAATGCTACTACTACTCCTACACCTTTAGAGGTTTTTGACCCATCGAAATACAAAACTCAAGGTTTTACTTCGAATGAATTGATTTCTAATTCAATTTTTTCAGGCATGGATGATCGGCCAGAAAGTTAGTCAAAGCCTATTTTTTATTGTCTTTTGGGGTATGTATTGTATTTCGAATTCTGATAATGCTAACGTCCAAAGGCCTACTCTTTAGTGTAAAATAGGGCGAGAGAACATATACTTAACCAAATTTACTTTAGAAATCAAATAAACTGTTACAGGCCGTAAATAAGCCATTAATTTCGTACACGTGAAATACAATGCAAGACATAATTTTTCAATGGCAAAGTAATTACATTCATATTTTGTTAACCATCTACTCAAGTAGTAAATCGCCATTTCTTCACCAAATTGGTCTTCTTGCGTGACCATTCCAGCTATTGATTCTTGTTGAGCTGATATATATACTTTTATTGGCTGTCCTTAGATTGGTGACACCAAGACTGGTGGACTTGATAAATATCTTTAGGCTTTCAAAAGCCTTTTGATGCTCTTCTTTTCAGACGAATTCGTCCTGATTTTTCAACTTTAAAAGTGACGAAAAAGTTTTAGTTCGTCATGCACAGTTAAAAATAAAGCGTCTTAAAAAATTTACTTGACCTAGAAACCTTTGCAATTCCTTTTTATTGCTAGGTGATTTGGCTTATAAAATAGCCTTCACTTTATTTTTATCAAGTTCAATCCCCCTTTTGTGTACTAAGAAACCAAGGAAGTTTCCTGCATTAACGCCAAATGCACATTTCAAGGGGTTCAATTTTAGTTTATATTGCCTCATTTGCTCAAATGAACATCTCAATTGTTCAAAATGGTCCACTTCTTTAATGGATTTGACCACTATATCATCTACATACACCTCAACAAACTTGCCTATCATATCATGAAAATTCAAGTTCATTGCCCTTTGATAAGTTGCTCCTACATTTTTTAGGCCGAAGGGCATAACTACCCATTCAAAATATCCTAGAGATCCAGGGCACCTAAAGGCAGTTTTGTATATATCTTCCTCAGCTATATAAATTTGATTGTATCCTGAATACCCATTCATGAAGGAATATATTACGTGTCCAGCAGTTGAGTCTACTAAAGAATCTATCGTAGGCATTGGATATTCATCTTTGGGTGTGGCTATGTTTAAATTCCTAAAATCTATGCACACCCTTAATTTACCATTCTTTTTTAACACTGGCACGATGTTGGACAACCAATTCACATATCCGGCTGTTCTAATAGAGCCTGTTTTTAATAATCGCTCTATTTCTTTCTTAATTTCAGGAAGTACATTAGAAGCAAAACGCCTAGGAGGTTGCTTATGAGGCTTAAAATTTAGTTTGGTTGGCAATCTATGTTCTACCAAATCCCTATCTAAACCAGGCATATGTTCATATTCCTAAGCAAAACAATCCTTATATTCCTTTAATAAAGAGATTAATTTATCACTAGCCTCTTGATCGAGCATCTGGCTGACGAAGGTTGGGCGATCTTCCCCTTCATTGCCAATATTCAATTTAATCAAAGAGTCCTGTGCTTGAGCGTATCTAGGCTTGATGATCCTCATTACTTCATCGTCCAATTCCCTTATAGTCACTTCTTCTTCTAAATAATCCACCTTGTTGACTTCTCGGCCAATATTTTGTTCCAACTCGGACACTGCCAATTTATCTCTCAATGCTTCCAAGGCTGCTTCTTCTTTCGTCTTGTCCTTACATTCTTTATTGAAAGCCATTAATTCGGCCTTAAAGGCCTGATCATCGGCCATTTGCTTTTGTTGTTTATAACTCATTTAAAACTCCTTAATTACTCTTTTGCCAATTATTGGCTCTTCTAGGGCCACTATGTTTGGCCTCATTTGATCGAACATTTCAGTGAGTGCATCTATTGAAAACGGCTCTTCACTCTGTGCAACAATTTGAGTTTCTTCTCCATCTTGGACTACTCTGACATGTCCATAATTTCCTTCGTACATGAACATTTCCACTGAGTTTGCTTCTGCGACAAAAGACCTATGATCGGCCTGCACCACTTCTACTTCACCCTTATCATTCCAAAAAACCAGGCATTGATGGAGCGATGAGGATATACAGCGACTTCCGTCTATCCAATCTCTTCCCAATAACACATTGTAACTAGTAGGGCCATCTATTATAAAGAAGACTGTGGTTCTAGTAGTTGTCCATATAGTTATGTCCAATGGCATAACCCCTTTAGTTGAAGTTGCTCCTTCATTGACACTTGTAAGGATGACTTCCGTTGGAATCATATCACTTTCTGTCTTTGCAAATTTCCTCATCATCCTAGATGGAATAGTGTTTATAGCTGCTCCATTATCAACAAGTACTTTTGCCACAGGTATGCCGTTAACTAAAGCTTTAACGTACAATGACCTCAAGTGTTTAGTTAACTTCATGGCTGGTCTCTTAAAAATAACCTTTTCGGCAGTATCTATTTCTACTTCCTGTTTGTCCTCTGTCGAGTTATCATTTTGTGATAAGTCAACGTGCAGTATGTTGCACTAAGCTTCTGTTTCCTAAATTTCACTTTTACTGTTTTCTAATGCTTCTTCTTCGGTTACCCAACCTGTGGGAGGAGACATTATTCTTGGAGGTGACCCATACTTTTCAGAATGAGGAACTCTCTTTTTCCTTTTAGGCATCCCGTACAGCACGTAATAATCGAAAGAACGCCCAGACGGTTCCCCCAACAAGTCTACTTCACGAACTCCCTCTCGATGTAGTTGTTTCAACAGAGTATTGTGCGATACACCTTTCTTTCTTCTTTCTGCTTCCAGATCAATTTTCTCTTCTATGTCTGTCATACCATCATCCCCTTCATCATCGTAGGCCCCTCTAGAAGTTTGGCCTTCCTCACATTCCAGCACACATGCTTCTTCTTCGTTATCCTCCCTTTTTTCTTCTTCTTTCTCTTTGTTCTTGAACTCATTGGCTAGTAAGTAATTATTAGTCATGACAGGAGGTAACGTACCGAACTAAATAGTAAGGAACTGATCCGGATCTTCTCCATCTCTTCTATCTCGCTCAGACTTTGATCTCCCAGAAGAACTCTCTGGTAATTCTTCCATCGATTCGCGTGTACCAATCTCTTCACTGTCTTCAAGAACATTTTGATTGGCCACCTCAAGCAATTTAGGAGCCTTAGGACGTGGCATTCCCTGTTGTTACCTCATCATTCGTCCATAGTTCTGTTGAAAACGCCTTTGTTAGATTCTAGTCATCTCGTTGAAGGGTATCACCCTTCCGGCGTTATACTGGAACAAATGCCATACATTTGATTGGCGAGATTGTGGCCTGAACGCCCTCCCAATATTTACTGGCCTGAACTGCCTCTCAAAAGACGGTCCCCTATAGAATGATGTACCTCGCCCTCTACCAGGCTTAGCGTTTGGGAAAAAACTAGGGCGATGGTGATGCTGCCGTATCCCTAGTTTCTCTGTATTTGCCTCACTTCTCTTTTGCATCTTACACACAGGACGTCTTCATCCTTTTTGGACTTCTTCCCTTTGATACATTCAAAGACACTAGGATGTGACCCAGGGTTCTTTTCCCCGTCATCTATAACCAACTTGAATTTTGGCAACTTGTTTTTGAAACCAGTCATCACCATGTTCACCCCAAGTGGCTGTGGAAAAGGGTTTTCATCCACTGCCATCTTCTTCTTATCTTCGAACGTAATTCGTCCTGATTCAATGGCGTCTTGTAACACATGGCGAAAAATCAAACAGTTGTTAGTCACATGTGACCATACATTATGCCACTTACCATATTTTTTACCCTTAACTTGTTCAGGGTTTGGCAATTTATGTTTATCGCTCAACTTTATCTGTTTATCCTTATATAGTTTATCAAATATAAAGTCAGCTTTGGTTACATCGAACGAGAACGTTCTAGTCTTCTTGTTTTCATCTTTTATACACTCATCCTTGCCCGACAGTCTAGGCTTAGTCATTATAGGACAAGTATACGTATCTCCTTTAATTAATTCAGCCAAACACATTTCGACTTGATCGTAATATTCGTCATTAATGGTATGAACATCAAAGTTTGGGTCTCTATAATAAGTCCCCTTGCTAGAGTTTTTCATTTGCTCTTTTTCTCTTATTAATCGTTCATACCTAATCACGTTTGCGCTCAATTGAAAAAGATCAAGAAATTCCTTGTCTTGGAATTTCTTTTTCAAATCAAAGTTTAGACAATTTTGAATGATTTTGACACTCCTTTTCGGGTAAAGGTACAAAACATTTACTTCTTGTTATCTTGAACCTTTGAAGGAAACGTTCTGCCCATTCGTTTGGCATTTGACGCAGACTCGCCAAATCAATCAAAGTAACTTCTGACTCGATCTTATAAAACTGAGTATGGAACAATTGCTCTAATTGTTGCCATGTTTGAATAGAGTTCGCTGGCAAATTGATGAATCAGGAGAAAGCTACTCCTGTTAATGAACTAGGGAACAACCTCATTTTATGGTAGTCCGTTACTTCACCACTTTGCAGTGTGAATCGCCCTATGTGTTCTAGAGTAGACACCTCTCCTAATCCGGTAAATAATGAGAATTCTGGCACTTTATACCCTCTAGGCCATGGATATGCTTGGTCTACCCAATCAGGATATAGCTTTGTGTAAGTCGGCTTAATGACAGGACGTACCCCAAAGGCCATTTGATCCTGTGCTATTTTCATAATTTGGTTTCTCAACATGACGTTGAGGTCATATGGAATTCCTATAGGTTGGTTGGTCAGTTGATTTGCCTGAGGCCTGATGTTTGGTCCTTGGTTGGCAACAAATTTGCCATGATTTGGGCCATTGTTGCCATTAGCCTGAATATTTATTCCATTATTGACACGTGGGGTATTCTGTCCATTATTTAGGACATTGTCTCTTATATTTAATTTACCCCCAAGTTAGATGTACCATTACTACTATTCTGATTTGGCCTTACACCATCCCCTGGTTTGAAGTAGAGGGATCAAAAGGTGGTTCTATCCCTTGATTTGGACTTAGGACTGGGGAATTATGTTCCACGATTGTCCTAGCTTGAAAGGGATTTGCAAGAGGCACAACTGGCTGTCAAATTTGGCCTATTAACTTATTCATTATTTCATTCAAAGTATTCAGTTGTTTGGCGATGTTGTCATAATATGCATTCCCATTCTAGGTAAATCTTTCCATATTATGAATATTTCATAGATTTACCTGTTCAACGATATCCTGTGTGAGTTCTCCAAGTAATGCACGCATGGTTCGAGGACTCAACTCTGTCATTGGTTCGTAACGACCGTGACTACTCTAACTTTGTTCTTCTGTTCGTGGAGAGCTATGTTGCTCCTCATATTGCTCGATCACAGACAGGACTCCTCCCTAACTTGCTGCTTCCTTATCAGATTTGTGAGGCATATTGTTTCACCTTTTGTATTTTCAATACCAAACACCAAGGTCTCACTAGGCGTGCCAAATTGTTTCACGCAGGTAGTCGCTAACAATTAAAAATGGGATCAGACGATTGTGTAAGGAACAAACCTCTTGAGACAAAGTTCCAAAAATGGGTGTTTTATTGGCGATGATTTACAATTGGAACTAAACAAAATGCCTCCAAGGGGCCCAAGCACACGAGTACTGAAAGAAATGTTTAAGTTTAAACTAAGAAATTGAAATTACATATTCTCTGTTTGAGAGTATTTGATTCGGGGGATCTCTTTTTTTTCTATGTCTTCTCTTCCTTTTATATTCCCTTGATGATTTTTTCGTGACAAACCGCTTGGAAACTGCTTGACTGCCTTATAACTACCCACTTTCTTTATGGTAGCTAACTTATCGTGGAACTGCCGTCTCTAACTGCTGCTGCCACTACTCTTTGTCGTTCAACCGCCTTCAACTGAGCTCCATGAATCGTGAAATGTGATAAAGTTACTCAATAAATGTTTTAATAACTGCATTTCTGGATAACCATAACATTTTATGTTTGCTAAAAATCCTGGGTGATTCGAAGGTATGGGCGAGAACGGGGTCATCACTCTGGGCGACTGTAAGGCATTCCATTCGTTCAGACCTTGGGCGTCTTGTAAGCTTGGGTGATGATTTTACTGTGTTCGTGGGCTTCCACTACATTCATTAATAACCCTGTTTGGGCCTTTATCCTGAATTGTCCAATTGTGCTTCATTCTTTGTGCTATTTGATTTGGGAATTCCTCAATTGGGCTTTATTCCTTGGACTATTCGATTTGGGCTGTACTTTTAGTGTGTCAACAAAAGTGCAATGAGACCTTTCAACCTCTTGGGAGGGCTTTTTCCCTCCCATATGCTAACAACGAATAGGCAATCACCCCGTAGCTGTTACTTACCCAAAGAGTTGGGTGTAGAATCCCTTCTACTTGTGCTTCTTACCTATTTGCCTATAATAGCAAATGGTAGAAGACGTTGAATTGTTTTTTTCTATCTTGTTTCATCCGATCATTTATCTTTCCCTTTTAAGATGGTTTGACACTCGACACTTTTGAATGGATGGCCTTAACACGTGCCTAATTGGGCAATTACCTCGATGAGTGGTACATGCCATCACATATTAGTTGCATGGTATTTTTAGTTCATTACCCTACATTTCTTGTGAGCTCCATCTCTAAACCTTAATTTGTATGGTTCTCTAAGAGGTACTAGGCCCTATCACTTGCCCTGACCTTGAGCTTTTTTGTTTTGGTTTTCGATCTTTCACGACATGTGTAGGTCAGTTCATCATAACCCTCCTTGGCGTCGGCATAGGCATAGACATAGACATAGACATAGGCATCAACATAGATTTTAAGCTTAGATCTTAATATTCTTGGTTTGTAAAGTCTAGAGCCTCAGCTTGGGCTTTTGGCTCGTCAATTGAATTGCTTCATTAAAGTTGACTAGTCAACATGCACATGTCTCCTCGAGGCCTCCACAAGACCTCTATGTGGATGGAAAATGTGTGGTTAAACAATAAGAAAAAAATTTGAATTTGTCCGTGATATTATTTTATTGAGGAAATCGTGACTGAAATGATGTCAAATCACTATTTAAAAATGTATTTTTTTGAAAAAATATGAATCAAACTGGACCATATATGTATAAAAAGAACAAAAACATCAGCCTTTAAATGCATTTCGTCCTTCCAACACTACTAATGCCAAAACGCGTGCGACAGTAACGTGTCACGAGAGTAATCGACGCATAATATATTGTGAAATGTACGTTAACGAGATAATATTTATTTGAATTTGGTCGGCAAATTTTTTAGGGAAAATTGCAGTCGAGGTACCAAACCTTTCGTTTATTAACGGAGTTTGCTCAAACCTTTAGTTTATGCCATCCACAGTCTGAAACCTTTCAAAAATATGCACCGAGGGTTCAAATGGATGGAAACCGTCCGTTTGACCATTTGTTAACCAATAAAATTGAATTTTGACCAATTTTTGACCAACTTAAAAGGGTAAAAATGTAAATTTGTTATTTAATATTATAATAAAACAAATAAACTAATATACCAAATAAAAATAAATGAAACTACTATTCATCATCTTCTTCCCCACCCCACCCCCACCCCGCTGATGCAATTTTCCCAATAAAAAATGCTTTGCTGGCAGCCGTAGTGTGAGGGTTCGATTCCTGATATACGGTACATAGTTCAGTGGTGCAAAGGATAGGAGTGAGATTATCTCACGCTTTGCTGCCAGTCGCAGTGTGGGAATTCGATTTCTGAGACATGAAATTGAACTTTTTGTAGGCGCAATGTACAGATAACTTTTGTTCCTTAGCCTGTTAGGGCACATCCCGCGATTTACCTTCTTTACAAAACTTTAGGGGCGGTGAGGACTCTCAAGATTGGTGTTTAACCTTTTATTTTTATTTTTATTTTTATTTAATAAGGAGTAAACTGCAATCTCCGGAGTTAATGACAAAAGCCTGGCGTATCTCTCTTTTCCCCTTTAATTTTTATTTTATTTTATTTTATTTTTTTGATATCTAGGCATCCACCTTACAGTGACTAAATTTTGGAGTTTACACCTTAACCCCTCAAACTGCAGCCAGGTTAAATCGCAGGTTGTACTCCAAACTGATCAGTACTCAAGAGCCCCCCAACTGTCTGTCAAAGTGTCAAGCAAGTCATTTCCTATCTTTGCACATTGCCTTCCAGTAGAGCTCCTGTCTTCCAGGATAAATCCTGCCTTTCAGGAGAATATCTGCCTTCCAAGAGCCTTCCAGGAATCGAACTCACGACCTCTGATCTGCTAGCCTTGAAACGTCCTCATCTTTGTCAATTGAAATGTGTCCTGGGACATCTTTTCCCCTTTAATTTAACCTTTATCTTTGTTGGCAAAGTTTTGTTGTTTTCTCCGTGTAGCCAATGTAAAGTGTTCTAGCTTTTAAATGAAAAATCTATTCACCCCAAACAGTCACCTTCAATCATCACATTTTTTCACCAAAAAAGTGGCAGTATAATGCAGTGTTTTTTTTTTTTTTTTTTTAACAAATACAGCTACAAAAATCTCACTTAACTTTAATCATTTTCTATCAATTATCTTTGACCAACTTTTGATATTTGTAGTTTGGTAAAATTCTAGATAAACCCAGATAAAAAGTTGGAATCTTTAAGGTAAAGAAGTGTGCTTTTGGTTAAAATAATGTAATCCCAGTAAAGTTTCTGAAAATTAGTCATCTTCAAGAGAATAAAAAAGAAGGGCCAACCAAGAGGAGAAGGGTAGCTTTTAGTTCTCTTAATGCTTTTGTTTTACTGTTTGTTTAATTGTTATTAAGGCATTTTCTCATTACCTACCACTGATAAGTTCATTCTTCCTTCTTTTTCTGTCATGTATTTGCACATATATTCATATTTATATTTATATTCCCTGCCTGAAACCACCACGCACAACAATATTCATTTTGTGACTAGAATTAATTAAACTAGCCATTAGCGTTCTATGTACCTATACTCTCTTTACAAATACAGCCCTTTTGTTGTTGTCATCTGGGCAAAGGCATTTAAGGAGTGGTGGTGTGAATAAAGCACTCACATTTGGTAATGCATTGAAATCCCTGAAAGGAAATTAGATCTAGTTTTCTATTGGAACATGTTTTTGAGGAAAAAAGGGAAAAAAAAAAAAAAACTTTGATTTTTGGGTGTTCTTCTAAGTCAAGATCTGCTGCTGGTTTTCATTTTCATTATATTTTTTATTTATTTTTTATTTTTTATATGCAGTCCAAGAAATTTACATGGTGATGGGATTTTCTACACAAGGGATCGGAAAACTGCTCTCTTGAATCCTGTGCAGAAAAAGGTAAGAACTCGATAACTTTCTGAGATATTGGGACAATTTCTTTTCTTGAATGGGATTTATTTATTTTATTGAATTTATTTACAAAGTGCATTTAATTATAAGGTCTAATTAATTATGTGACATAATGATATGAAAGATGAAAAGGGTTTTATACAAATGGGTCTTATATAGATCTTGTTATTGATCTACTCATTAAGGGGTTTGAAATTCTTATAATTATGTCTGTTTTGTTCTTTTCACTGTTCTGGTCTTCATAATATTCTTACCTACTTGTTTTTTTTTTTTTTAATAAATTGCTTCATAGTAAGTATCTTGTATAGAGTTTTATTTCCTTTTAATAAATTGCTGATTTATCAAGAAAAACAAGTTGCATTTATGAGTGCCACAAGGTTAAAAGAATTTTGTCTCAGAACTGCTATATTGGTTTAATGAATAAGGGTTAGAAGAATTGAAGGTTGTTGTATTTCCCTTATTATAGTGCCAATGCCATAGTCTAAATATGTACTTAGCGAAATAGAAGTGTTAAATCGGGTGTTCCTTGTACAGATTTTGCAGGTTGTTTGACATCGTAAAAGATGACTTCTGATCTAAATGTGGAACTCTCCAAGAATACTGCCATTTTTGGTCTTAAGGTCTGGGAAGTTATTGGGATTATTGTTGGGTTATTGATTGTGTTTATCCTCTTTGTATTGACATATTATCTTACATCACGAAAGAAATATAAAACTCAAGAAAAACTTCCCCTTAGCCAAATACCAAGCGTTTCGAAGGAAATTAAAGAAGTACGAGTGGAACAAGTATCAACTAATGAATTTGTTCCAAGTGATGGGATTCTTCTCACCATTCATGACAAATCCAGTGATAAAGAAACTGACAAAGTTTTGGTCCATCTGGGAATGCCAAAAATAAAGAACGGAGATAACAGCAGTCAATCAGGTTCATTTCATAATGTTGATAAAGATTATTGTGGATCACAATCAGGTGAGGAAGGGAGTTCAGGAACATTTGGTGCATATAAATCTTATTCTTCACATCCTATAACTGCTCCTTCTCCATTATTGGGTCTGCCTGAACTTTCTCACTTGGGTTGGGGTCACTGGTTTACACTTAGAGATCTGGAAATTGCTACAAACAGATTTTCTAAGGAGAATGTTATTGGGGATGGCGGATATGGCGTTGTTTATCAAGGGCAGTTGATAAATGGTACTCCTGTGGCAGTAAAAAAGCTCCTCAACAACATGTGAGTTTTGAATGGGTTTTTCCTTCTGATATTTAATGGAAATACTTACTGGATGTTTTGAAGGCCAATATATTTTATTTTCCCATCAGGGGTCAAGCAGAGAAAGAATTTCGAGTGGAGGTTGAAGCTATTGGCCACGTGCGTCACAAAAATTTGGTTAGGCTTCTGGGGTATTGTATTGAAGGAACTCATAGGTACTGTGTAATTTGACTTTCAAATCCAACTACTTAGCTGCATTTTCCCTAGAAGATTTTTTCATTGTGAACTCATTTGTGCATGGACATGGTTTTCCATTGCAAATGGATTTAGTCCAATCATTACGTGTTCCACAATTAGTATGAGATGCAACTCCAGTTACAAGCTTGTGAGCCAAAAACAGAAACCAAGGCTCTAAAACTTTTGGGACTAGTTTATTACTTTTCTGCTTAAAATTTCTTTTAACTTATTCTCAACATTGCAGGATGCTTGTCTATGAATATGTCAACAATGGGAACTTGGAACAGTGGCTTCATGGGGCTATGCGCCAGCATGGAAGCCTTACTTGGGAGGCCAGGATGAAGATTCTCCTTGGAACGGCTAAGGCGTAAGTTGGTTTATCTATGTTATTATCCTTTAATTTTCTCTTTCAAAGTTATGATCTTATTACATTTGATACACTTCTCGCAGTCTTGCCTACTTGCATGAAGCCATTGAACCGAAAGTGGTTCACCGAGACATAAAATCGAGCAATATATTGATTGATGATGACTTCAACGCCAAGGTTTCTGATTTTGGTCTAGCTAAGCTACTGGATGCTGGGACAAGTCATATCACAACTCGAGTCATGGGTACCTTTGGGTGAGTGTTTTGCTTTGCTTTTTGGTTCTTTCTAAGTTCTACAAGGCCATTGGTTCTTGTTTTATCTACTTGATTACCAAAGGGTTGGGTTAAACGTATTTTATATAGGACGGTGCGCAATTACATTTGATTTTCTCTCATTTTTCCTTCAAACAATGTACAGATATGTGGCTCCTGAATATGCAAATACTGGCCTTTTGAATGAAAAGAGTGATGTCTATAGCTTTGGAGTTGTGCTGTTAGAAGCAATTACAGGAAGAGATCCGGTTGACTATGGTCGTCCTGCTCAAGAGGTATTAAATCCTCTCTCCCCTAGTATCCGCTCTATAACATGCTAGTAAATTAAAAACATATTAAGGTTTCATTGTATTCCTCTTTTGGGAATTACAGACAAGTGACTTTGGTGATATTAAATTTAATATTTCGATAAAAAAATTTGTTTACATAAACTCTATTTTTATCCATTAGTGGTACAAATATACATCTTATATTGGGAGTATTTGTTGGGAATCTACTTATCATGTGCAGCGAAAAGTAAAACAAATTTTAATTCCCACCAAGGATCTGCTTTGTGTTTAGATAGAAACTGTGATAGAGATTGTACCTTTTACGAGATCTGCAAACTTCTTTGCTATTCTTTCATTCCAACGATTTTGATTCGCCATCCACAGATATCCAATTATTCAGCCTCCAATGAAATTCCACACGAAGAACAAGATTGTAGGACTAGGGTTTTTCTTCTTTTGTGCTAGCAAGAATGAAATTCTCTACAATTTCAATCCCTAGCCACTTATTTATATGAGCCCAAACAGGCTTGGCCTGACGCGATCCAATATTTAATTAACTCATTTAATTAAATTCGACCCATGAATTAATTAATCCGATTAATTAATTCGGGCCTATAAATAAGCAACACAATTAATTAATTTATTCAACGCTTGTTAAATTAATTAATTGACAAGTCACAATTTTCCAGTTCTTCTTTTGTGTGCGACCCATCATGTTCTTGATCACGATATCTTACGATGTGAATTATTATTTTGATCTAATTAAAATCGATAAATTAAAATACCATTTTAATTTATCACAAACTCACATTCGTCGTCCCAGATTGACATTCAACAATGCGTCAGAACAATACATGTGACGGAAAATGTCACGTGGTATGACAAAATCAAAATGTGAAACTATAATCCCTTCGTCAATATGATTCAATCAATTATGAGATATGGAAGTATGTCATCCTGATTATCGATTATATCTTTCATTCCACTATTAAGTTTATATAAGCTGAAAACTCATTTTCGACTTTTGAGTATACCTTGGCCAAGGATTTCATTATCGACTTAATTGAATGAAATTCAGATCATAATCTCTTTCTATCTAAGAGTGATGAATCATCTATTGATTATTCACAACCTTCATACGATGCCTGAGATACCAAACAATGCCGTATTAGCGTCCCTTGATAGAGCAACACCCGACACCGTCAAAGTATGACCGTCCTCATATAAGGTACTATGACGACCTCAAGTCAAATGATCAATTGCACTATCGAATATTAGAGATTAACTACTAACACTCAGATAGTTATCCATGTGGAATCTTTTAGCGAGTCCTAATATTTTGTTTTATAATAAAACGTCCACATTTTTATTCAAGTGTCACTACACTTTAGCTTATGAGATCAGCTACTTATTTCAAAAGTAAGAAATGTCATACGTGATGATCTATCCGTAATAACGATATTCATATCTCGTCATTACTTATGACCACGGATAATTTAAAATTCAATCATATGTAATTTGTATATCACAATCACAACTCTTTGTGATTAACAAATTACTAAAATTTGAATCTACAGACTCCATTATTTAATTTAATTGAGTATTAATTAATTAAATAATAGATCTGCCATAAATTGCATAAATTATATATTAAAAATGTTTATATCCAAAGTCAATTGGACCCAGAACATAACACTTACAGTATTTGGATCTAACTTGTTCATCTTGTGCAACTTTTTGAAACCTGTTGATAATGGAGCAGGAATCTCTTTTTGCGGCAGATACTTGAGGCTCCTTTCAGCTACTTGATAAGTCATGAATTGTTTTGTAGGTGAAAAATTTGCTGCAAGAAGCCTTGCCATCCATTTTTTGTGCTATTTTTCCTTTTGCTTTATGTAACATTTAGTGAACCCCATTTGTTCCGGTTGAATTTCAACCGAATATTTTCCCTTCGAAAGCTGTCGAGTTTGCTTACTTCAGATTGGCACCTCTGCTTTTCTGAGGCATATCTATCTTCAGTTCCATATAATGAAAAATGTATGAAAATTGCAGGTAAATCTAGTGGATTGGTTGAAAATGATGGTTGGAAGCAGGCGCTCTGAGGAAGTTATGGATCCGTACATGGACAGGAGGCCATCAACGAGAGCCCTCAAACGAGCTCTTTTGACTGTTTTGAGATGTGTTGATCCAGACTCAAACAAGAGACCTAGGATGAGCCAAGTTGTCCAAATGCTTGAATCAGAAGAATATCCAATACCAATAGTGGTCAGTGTCTAATCCTCTCCTATTGCATAATCTAGTTTCCATGAATTTATCTCTTATGCAACTGCACATTAATGAGTCGGCATTTTTATTACAACCTCCCATGTTGCTAATGTATAGAGTTATACAAGTTGACAAAATTTTCGCTAAGTATATGTGATTTTTATTTCAGAGTTGACTAATGTTCAAGAAAGGTAAGAGTTGAGAAGGATGGTTATTTTTACTCAGTAGGGAGTGTTCCAGTTTTTTTGGTTTAATATTTCTTAGATTAATAGTTTAGAATGATAAAAAATTAAGAAAATAGCTTATAAGTTCCAATACAACCTACAAACTCTGGCCGACTTCCACTTGCTCTTGCAACCTGCAAGGCTGGCACAATGGTAATTAACATGAGTCTACATGACAATACGTATACGTGGCATTAACATGAGTCTACATGACAATAGGTATAGGTGGCATTAAATGATAGGTTGAATGCCAGGTGGACTATAATCAAGATTTTGTTTATTTTCTTTCTTGAGTTGTAATACCGTCTCTATGTTCTCGCAAAAATTCCTAGATATAGGCCTTCGCTTAAGTCATTGTTTCACCACCTAGATTTTTAGTGTAAGAGCTCTCTTGACAGCCAGTGGTACTTGAATAAACTTGATAGTTTTCATACTTATATTTTGTAGGATCGAAGGCGTAGAAGAACTCAAGCGGGTAGTGCAGATATAGATTCGCAACAGAACTATGACACTGATAAAAGCGACAACCAAGATCCAACATCAGATAAGAAAGATGTATTTTCTTCCCAAAAAGGTACTAATCTTACTGCACACGTTTGAAGAGAGTATGTTAGACGTGGGAAGAGGGAGTTTGTATTGTATTTTTCTTTTCGAATTTTATTAATTTTGGGTTTCTATTGCGCTTTTTTGTAATTTCTTTTGAAATTGTTCTTGTATGAGAAGTAGATAGAAAGACTATTTCTCTTTTTCCCCCCTTTTTTTTTTTTTTAATGGAAATGGTGCCTTTGTAAGAACCCTGAAAACACTGGTCAGGCTTTGTACAGATACTGTTGTTTTTTAGGCTTATTCTCAGTGATGTTTTATTAAATCCATTTTTCTCTTACAATAAGAAATGAGTGAACTGGAGACTAATTAAACTAAGGCTGTGTTTGGAAGCGTGGAAATAGGGTCTTAAAATTGGAATCGATACTTAACAAATTATGATTCCAATTTCTAAGGGCACATTCCTTAATGTCAAACTAGTGCCTTAGGATTTCAATACATGTATAAGGTATTAAGTGGGGCGAGTCGAGTCGAGTCGGGTCTAGTCACTCAACTTGCCTATTATGGGTTTCAGCTAGCTAGGCAAGACAACTCGCTTAAACAAAGTCTGACTCGACTTGACTTGCCACATGAGCTTGCACACAAGCCAACAAGCTCGGCTCGCTAGTGAATTGAGTCAAAGAGCTGTTTTTTCAGTTGCCACCCTCAACTACATGCACCTTTACGTGTAGAGGAAATTTATTTTTTCATTAAAGCTCAACCTATTGAACATTCATGATTGGGTAGCATAAAATTGATGTCCGCTAACCACATTATTCCCCTATTTGGTGTAGTTGAAAATCATATTTTCAGTAAATTTTGATAAAGGTTAAGGAAATGTGTGATTAAAAAATTAATAAGAGTTTAAATCTAATTAAATATGTAATTAAAATTAATTATTGACTTGGACTTAAAATTTTATCCATTTTATGAACTACAACACACATGGGCTACATATTCACCTTGACAATACAAACATGAAAAGAGTAAACACAAGCTCATTCACCAATATCATCTGATAATACTTCTAATAAGCACAATGGAAAGATAATCTTTTTTTCAAGAATAATTACACCAGAAAAAAAAATAAAAAAAAACTCTCTTTTGCCTGTGTTTAGCTTTTATTTCTCCCTAAAATTGCTACAATATTACAGAAGTAAAACCACCGTCCTCGTAGATGGGAAGGGGAATCGTAAAACCAAACCAGATGGTGATGAGACTGGGCATTCAACCTCTTACTTCTCATCTTAAAAAAAAAAAAAAAAAAAAAAAAAAAAAAAAAGGAATCAGTTTCTATTCACAAATTTGCTTTCCCTCTAATTGAAGAAAAGCTGCATCCACGTCATTCAATTGCCGCAGCTTCAGCTTAATACGGGAGTCAGATACCTTCCCATGTTGCTTCTGATATTCGTCCTTCAGTTCCTCCGGACAGCTTTGAAGAAGTTATGAAGTCTTTGAAGCCTTTTGGGTGTCTGGTGAAATTCCCTGCAATATGGGTTGTGCCAAGAATTTCTTCTTTATTTAATATCTGCCACTAGAACTGCGCCTAGTTTTTCAGAAGATGTTCTTATTTCTAGCATCGAGCCCTGTGAATATCACTTTTGAACTATAACTACCCAGAACCTCAGATTCCACAAATTGCATTCTACCAATATTTTTCTCTGCAATTTTAGCTTTTAAAATTGACACAGACCTTAATGATCCTATCTAATCTACCGTCCTGGATCAATTATTCCATTGAATGTCAGAAGATAAAACATGAAGTCATGAAGATTGTGCAAGATTAAAGTAATAGCTCATCTGTAAATTTCTTGCACTTCTTTGTTCTTTTATTGTTTCCTTTTTTTCAAAGCACACTGATAAAATAGACATCCTTATTCCAACCAACCACAGTTGACGGATGTAGTTCCAGTTTGGCACCCATTCTCATTCTTTTTCTCATTCTTATTTTCAATCATACAATTTTTCATAAAATAATATTACACGTTAATCAAAAAAATTTCATTTTTTTTTAACCACACATTTTTCAAAAAATACTATTTCAACCATTAAAATTTCAAAAGAATGGGGGCCAAACGGGTGCGTAATATCGCAAAGATGGAAAATATGTCTATAAGAATTCTTTTCAATCAATCAAGCCATAGCTAAACTAGTTCCTTATTGCTCAAACTGATTCAATAAAATCAAAATGCAAAGCTGACAAATGATATAGACAAGGAAATGCTAACGACTATTTCAACTGTGATTCATATAACGCGAGAAGAAAATTAAAAACGTAAAAAATACAAAAAACAAAAACAATGTGATTATATAAAAAGTTCTTGATTCATGCTAAAATCAAATGTATGGCATAAAAAGCAACATAACATGAATGAAATATTAAAATACAAAACAAAACATCATTTAATAAAATGAAAATTAGATTCATGTCGATTTTCGTCAAGTTAAAATGTTAAAATTACTTGAATGATAAAATGCATTGGATTAAAGTATACAAGTTAAAAAAATTCTGGTAGATATTAATAAATATAATATAATGCATTATTATTAAAAATATATTTTTATATCCCGTCTATTTTTATATTCCGCCTATGAATGAAATGGTGGTTATATTGACACCACAATTTATTTTAGTTATACCATTTTTCAATTACATTAAAATCTTTAATCTTTTTTTATTATCTCACTTACGTCCCCATTTATTTTATCGAATTTTTATCTTCAATCCTTTATTAAATAGTACATATGGTCCATAACGGTCGTTTTTTGTCCAAATATTATGTTATCGTGCTTTACAGCAAGGGAGAAATACTTAAAGAAGAACAAATGATAAAGAAGGACAGATGTTCTGCTGTAAGAAAAATACTGTGTATTACAGTTGTTTGGCTTTTGTACACAAATTGCAATGAGGGCAGCAAGCTATATATATACATAAACCAAAAAAGCTATACTAGGAAGCCTATTAATAGTGAATCAATATACAAGGAATAGCAGCAAATTTATAGCAACCGTGTCCATGATTTGCTCCTATAGATTGGTTGATTATCCATGATTTTAGAGATGAGATTAACAGTCCATGATTTGCTCCTGTAGATTGGTAGTCTGACCAAGATTATAGGGCTAAGATCAAGGATCCTTTTCACGCCCCCGCAAGACGGTGCTTCCATCGGCAACACCGATCTTGGTGCGAAGCTCTTGAAAGCGAGTCTTTGAAAGAGCCTTCGTCATGAGATCCGCAAGTTGATCACGGGTAGATATATGAGATACATTGAGCAGGCCTTTGTTAACATAGTCCCGAACAAAATGAATATCAATAGCAATATGCTTCATGCGGGAATGTTGAATAGGATTTAAGCTGAGTTGAGTGGCACCAATATTGTCACAGTATAATTTTGGTATAGCAGGGAGAGTCACCTGTAGTTCTTGAAAGAGGGAAGTAAGCCATGCTATTTCCGAAGCAGTAGTCGCAAGAGCACGATATTCAGCTTCGGTGGAGGAGCGCGCAACAGCACGCTGTTTTCGTGTGCTCCAGGATATAGGATTGTTGCCAAGATAAATGATGTAGGCTGAAGTGGAAGTTCGGCATCCATATTGCCTGCCCAATCAGCATCAGAGTATGCAGTGAGATGAAGACCTTTAGTTTTGCGAAGCCGTAGACCATGATAAAGAGTCGCTTTGAGGTATCGCAATAACCGTTTAGCTGCTGTCCAATGTGTCACCGTTGGTCTATGCATAAATTGAGCAAGGCGAGAAATCGGGAAAGCAATGTCAGGTCTCGTAAGAGATAGATATTGAAGTGAACCAATAATTCGACGATACTCCGTGCAATCAACAGAGGTTGTGCCATCATCCAGGCGGAGAACATCAGAGGTAGACATTGGGGGTCAAAATCTCTTTCGTATTGTCAAGGCCTGTTTTAGAGAGTAATTCCCTAATATACTTATGCTGAGATAAAAATATACCGTCTGTGGTGGGGATAACTTCAACACCCAAAAAGAAACTTAATGGGCCAAGATCTTTGAGAGAAAAGGCCTTGCCCAAAGAAGTGACAACCTGCTGGATAAAAGTGCTGGAATTTCCTGTGAGAATGAGATCATCCACATAAATGAGAAAATATG